>NW_023270096.1:1214352-1248515 GCF_011800145.1 Mirounga leonina | reverse complement strand
TATATATATATATATATAATCACCTTCCTTACCCATTTGTCTATTGATGGACACTTAGGTTGCTTCCATTCTTGACTACTGTAAATAATGCTGCAATAAACATAGGGATGAATATATCTTTTCAAATTAGTGATTTCATTTTCTTTTTTTAAAATTTTACTAAGTTATGTTAGTCACCATATAATACATCATTAGTTTTTGATGTAGTGATCCACGATCCATTGTTTTCGTATAGCACCCAGTGCTCCAGGCAATATGTGCCCTCCTTAATACCCATCACTGGGCTAACTGATCCCCCCACCCCCCTCCGCTCTAAAACCCTGTTGGTTTCTCAGAGTCCATAGTCTCTCATGGTTCATCTCTCCCTCCAATTTCCCCCCCTTCATTTTCCCCTTTCTTCTCCTAATGTCCTCCATGTTATTCCTTATGTTCCACAAATAACTGAAACCATATGATAATTGACTTTCTCTGCTTGACTTAGTTCACTTAGCATAATCTACTCCAGTCCCATCCATGTTGATATAAAAGTTGGGTATCCATCCTTTCTGATGGCTAATATTCCATTGTATATATGGACCACATCTTCTTTATCCATTCATCTGTTGAATGGCATCTTGGCTCTTTCCACAGTTTGGCTATTGCGGACATTGCTGCTATGAACATAGGGGTGCATATGGTCCTTCTTTTCACTACATCTGTGTGTTTGGGGTAAATACCCAGGAGTGCAATTGCTGGGTCATAGGGTAGCTCGATTTTTAAATTCTGGAGGAACCTCCACACTGTTTTCCAAAGTGGCTGTACCAACTTGCATTCCCACCAACAGTGTACGAGGGTTCCCCTTTCTCCCCAACCTCACCAACATTTGTTGTTTCTTGCCCTGTCCATTTTTGCCATTCTAACTGGTGTAAGGTGGATCTCAATGTGGTTTTGATTTGGATTTCCCTGATGGCTAATGATGATGAACATTTTTTCATGTGTCTGTTAGCCATTTGTATGTCTTCTTCACAGAAGTGTCTTTTCATATCTTTTGCCCATTTTTTTTTGACTTGGTTATTTGTTTTTTGGGTGTTGAGTTTGAGAAGTTCTTTATAGATCTTGGATACCAGCCCTTTAACTATAGTGTCATTTGCAAAAATCTTCTCCCATTCTGTAGGTTGCCTCTTTGTTTCGTTGACTGTTTCCATTGCTGTGCAGAAGCTTTTTATCTTGATGAAGTACCAAAAGTTCATTTTTGCTTTTGTTTCACTAGCTTTTGGAGATGTATCTTGAAAGAAGTTGCTGTGGCTGATGTCGAAGAGGTTATTGCCTATGTTTTCCGCTAGGATTTTGATAGATTCCTGTCTCATATTGAGGTCTTTCATCCATTTTGAGTTTATCTTAATGTATGGTGTTAGAGAATGGTTGAGTTTCATTCTTCTGCATGTGGCTGTCCAATTTTCCCAGCAACATTTATTAAAGAGACTGTCTTTTTTCCATTGCATGTTTTTTCCTGCTTTGTCAAAGATTATTTGACCATAGAGTTCAGGGTCCATATCTGGGTTCTCTATTCTGTTCCATTGGTCTATATGTCTGTTTTTGTGTCAGTACCATGCTGTCTTGGTGATCACAGCTTTGTAATATAGCTTGAAATCAGGCAAGGTGATGCCCCCAGTTTTGTTTTTCTTTTCAACATTTCCTTGGTGATTCAGGGTCTTTTCTGATTACATACAAATTTTAGGATTGTTTGTTCCAGCACTTTGAAAAATTTCATTGGAATTTTGATCGGGATGGCATTGAATGTATAGATTGCTCTGGGTAGCATAGACATTTTATCAATGTTTAGTCTTCCGATCCATGAGCATGGAATGTTTTTCCATCCTTTTGTGTCTTCTTCAATTTCTTTCATGAGTGTTCTGTAGTTCCTAGAGTATAGATCCTTCACCTCTTTGGTTAGGGTTATTCCGAGGTATCTGATGGCTTTTGGTGCTATTGTAAATGGAATCGTTTCTCTAATTTCTCTTTGTACAGTTGCATTGTTAGTGTATAAGAAAGTAACTGATTTCTGTGCATTGATTTTGTATCCTGCCACATTACTGAATTGTTGTATGAGTTCTAGTAATTTGGGCTAGGAGCCTTTTGGGTTTTCCACATAAAGTATCATGTCGTCTGCACAAAGAGAGTTTGACTTCTTCTTTGCCAATTTGAATACCTTTTATTTCTTTTTGTTATCTGATTGCTGTTGCTAGGACTTCTAGTAGTATGTTGAACAATAGTGGTGAGAGTGGGAACCCTTGATGTGTTCCTGATATTAAGGGAAAGGCTCTCAGCTTTTCCCCATTGAGGATGATATTCGCTGTGGGTTTTTCATAGATGGATTTTATGAACTTGAGGAATGTTCCCTCTATCCCTATACTCTGGAGAGTTTTCATCAGGAAAGGATGTTGTATTTTGTCAAATGCTTTTTCTGAATCAGTTGAGAGGACCATATGGTTCTTCTCCCTCCTCTTATTAATTTGTTCTATCACATTGATTGATTTGTGAATGTTGAACCACCCTTGCATCTCGGGGATAAATCCTACTTGGTCATGGTGGATGATCCTTTTAATGTATTGTTGGATCTTATTAGCTAGGATTTTGTTGAGGTTTTCAAGTCCATATTCATCAGGCATATCAGTCTGAAATTCTCCTTTTTGATGGGGTCTTTGCCTGCTTTGGGGATTAAGGTAAAGCTGGCCTCATAGAATGAGTTTCGAAGTTTTCCTTCTGTTTCTATTTTTTTGAAACAGCTTCAGTACAATAGGTATTATTTCTTCTTTGAATGTTTGGTAGAATTCCCCAGGGAATCCATCAGGCCCTGGACTCTTGTTTTTTGGGAGGTTTTTGATTACTGCTTCAATCTCGTTACTAGTTATTGACCTATTTAGGTTGTGAATTTCTTCCTGTTTCAGTCTTGGCAGCTTATAGGTTTCCAGCAAGGCCTCCATTTCCTCCAGATTGCTCAGTTTATTGGCATAGAGTTGTTGATAATAATTTCTAAGAATTGTTTCTATTTCCTTGGTGTTAGTCGTGATCTCTCCCTTTCATTCATAATTTGATTAATTTGGGTCCTTTCCCTTTTCTTTTGGATAAGTCTGGCCAGTGGTTTATCGATTTTATTGGTTCTTTCAAAGAACCATCTTCTAGTTTAGTTGATCTGATCAATGTGTGTCTGGTTTCTAATTCATTGATCTCTGCTCTAATTTTAATTATTTCTCTTCTAATGTGTGGCTTAGGCATCGTTTCTTGCTTTTTCTCTAGTTCTTTAAAGTGTAGAGTTAGTTGGTGAATTCAGGATTTTTCTATTTTTTTGAGTGAGGCTGGATGGTTATGTATTTTCCCCTTAGGACCTCCTTTGTAGTATCCCATAGGTTTTGGACTGATTTGTTTTCATTCTCATTGGTTTCCATGAATTGTTTAAGTTCTTCTTTGATTTCCTGGTTGACCCAAACATTCTTGAGCAGAGTGGTCTTTAGCTTCCAAGTGTTTGAATTTCTGCCAAATTTTTTCTTGTGATTGAGTTCCAGTTATAAAGCACTGTGGTCTGAGAATATGCAAAGAAAAATCTCAGTCTTTTGGGTCGGTTGAGACCAGATTTGTGACCCATTATGTGGTCTTTTCTGGAGAAAGTTCCATGTGCACTCGAAAAGAATGAGTATTCTGTTGTTTTAGAGTGGAATGTTCTGTATATATCTATGAGGTCCAGCTGGTCCAGTGTATCATTCAAAGCTCTTGTTTCCTTGTTGATTTTCTGCTTAGATGATCTGTCCATTGCTGAGAGTGGAGGGTTGAGGTCTTCTACAATTAACGTATTGTTATCAGTATGAATATTTTGGTGAACAGTTGGCTTATGTAGATGGCTGCTCCCATGTTGGGGGCATAGATATTTACAATTGTTAGATCTTCTTGTTGGATAGACACTTTAAGAATGATATAGTGTCCTTCTGTGTCTCTGATTACAGACTTTAGTTTAATATCTAAATTGTCAGATATAAGAATTGCTACCCCAGCTTTCTTTTGAGATCTGCTGGCATGGAAGATGGAACTCCATCCCTTCACTTTCAGTCTGGATGTATCTTTAGGTTCAAAATGAGTCTCTTGTAGGCAGCATATGGATGGGTCCTGTCTTTTTATCTAATCTGCAACCCTGTGCTATTTTATGGGAGCATTTAGACCATTCATGTTGAGAGTGATTATTGAAAGATATGAATTATTTGTCATCATGTTGCCTGTGAAGATGTTGTTTCTATAGATTGTCCCTGTAAATTTCTGTTGTATATCACTCTTGGGGTCTTTCTCCTTTTATAGAATCCCCCTTAATATTTCTTGCAGGGCCAGCTTAGTGGTCACATATTCTTCCAGTTTCTGCCAGTTGTGGAAGCTTGGCATCTCTTCATCCATTCTAAATGACAGCCTTGCCGGATAAAGTATTCTTGGTTGCATTTTCTTATTTAGTACCCTGAATATGTCTTACCAGGCTTTTCTGGCTTGCCAGGTCTCTGTGGATAGGTCTGATGTTATTCTGACGTTCTTCCCTCTGTAGGTAAGGAATCTCTTCCCCCTAACTGCCCTTAAGATGGTTTCCTTGGTTTAAAGATTTGTGAGTTTTACTATTACATGCCGGGGTGTTGGCCTGTTTTCCTTGATCTTGGGAGGGGTCCTCTCTGCCTCTAGCATGCGAATGTTTGTTTCATTCCCCAGATTAGGGAAGTTCTCAGCTACAATTTGCCCAAATACATCTTCTAGTCCTCTCTCTCTCTCCACTCTCTCTGGGATTCCAATTATTCTGACATTGGAACCCTACATGGTGTCACTTATTTCTCTGATTCTATTTTCATGGATTCTGAATTGTTTTTCCCTGGCTTCCTCTTTTTCCTTTTAATCTATTATATTGTCTTCCAGGTTCCTTATTTGTTCTTCTGCCTCACTTACCCTAGCTTTTAGATTATCTAGATTGGATTGGATCTCATTGATAGCATTTTTATGTTCCTCCAATTCAGCTTTCATTTCTGCCCTTAGAGACTCTATGTTGCCATGAATTGATTTCCCCATTCTAGCTATTGTCTTCACAATTGCTAGCCTGAATTCCATCTCTGACATCTTGGTTATATCTGCATCCATTTGTAAATCTGCAGCATAAGTCATAATCTCTGCTTCTTTTCTATTTTGGGGGTTGCTCCTCCTAGTCATTCTGTTGATGTGTGGTTGAAGGAATGTATAGAGTCCAAATTATTGACCAGAACCCAAGCAAGATGCACCTGTTTTCTAGGGACCTTAGGGTTGCTGGCCTCTTGTTTTCCCAGCCTGTCTTCTGGGGGAGGGGCATGCCGGGCTTTTACTCAGGCAACCCTTGTTGGGCAGAGTTTCCCTGCCCCCATGTGGTGGGGGACTGGCTCAGTGGGAATCAATTTTTGGGGCTTTTGTTCTCTGGCGGCTTTCCCTGGTGCCTTTCTGCGTCTCTTCCGAGAGTCAGAGCAGAAGAGACCATTTCCAACCCTCTGCCTCAGAGCAGAGAGATCACAGTCTGTTCTTCAGTGAGCTCTCCAGGCCACACTGTTTCCGTTTCTGTCCATGCTGCTATAAACTGCAGCAGCCTGGGTTTTGCGCCCCTCGCAGTGCTCCCAGTCCTGCCTCCATGTCGGGGCTCGTCTCTGCCCTTTGTGCTTCTAAAACCGCCAGCTGCTCCCAGTTCGCACGCGTGACCCCACAGCTCTGGGTTTCTGCCCCAGGGGCTGCCCTAAAGTCCTTTCCCCGCCACTACTGGTCTGTAAGTCTGTGCCCTGTCCCCAGTGAGCGAGGTTGTCACTCACCAGTGGTGTGGGATCCCCACCGTGTTTTCATTTTCTATGAGTAAATTCCCAGTAGCAGAATTATTGGATCATACAGTATTTCTATTTTTAATTTTTTTTGAAAAACCTCCATACTGTTTTCCACAGTGGCTGTACCAGTTACATTTTCACCAATAATCTATGAGGGTCTTTTTCTCCACATATTCACCAACACTTGTTACATCTTGTCTTTTTTATTTTAGCCATTCTGACAGGTGTAAGGTGATATCTCATTGCTCTTTTTGTTTGTTTTGTTTTGTTCAGCGAGGATTTTTTATTGTTATTTTATTGTTTGTGTTTGGTTTTGTTTCATGAAATAAAGCTCAGATATCTACATAGTTTCTTTAAATACCACCCCCCAATCTTGTTCCTAAAGTCAGAGGCAAGTTCTGGTTGAGGTCTCAATGAAGATTGACTCTGGTTATTCAAGGTCTGGCCGCTTCTTACAGCATTATCCTGGGAGCACTACAAACTGTGTACATGAAGACTGCAGGCTGGGGTTTTAATGAACAGCCCAACAGTGATACATCTAAGTGAATCTTGTGCCTTCCAAGAGATCTCCTTGGAAGGGAAGACACTTATTCCAACAATGTCACCATTGCCCAAAACATGTTGGGAACTAACTGCTTTTAGGGACTTACCCTCAAGCCACCTGAAAATTACTATCCTCAGAATACAATGCTGTATAAGGAAAATGAGCAAACTGGCTTTAACTATTTGGATTAGGAGGCTAATGTTGGTTTGAGACTCCTGTGTTTGCCTGGAAGCATTTGTTTCCCAAAGCTGAGTTGTAAACAGTATATGTGTGCTGTAGGTTCTGGTCTGCTAGTTGTTAGGGAAACAAGGGCAATCTCACTCTTAGAGAATTATATGGTTCAGTTCTCTGAGAGTTGACCATATGGTCAAGCAGAGGGGACATAGCATGGCCAGAAAGTTCAAGAATGTATACTTTATAAAGACATAAGTTGAACATTCTCACCTTCCTGTGAGTTATTTCTTAGTCCATCTGGGAAGGACCTTGCTTACAAGCAATCAACCTGTCTATTCCTTATCAAAGTTTAAGTTTACAGGCAACAAAGCTGTTAGGCAGTGCTTACCATTGCCCCCTACTGATGAAAAAGGAAACAGGCTCAGAGAAGTTACTCTCAGCTTTGTACCCTTCCCTGCTCTCTGAGCCGTCTCTTCCTTCTGTTATCTCAACCTGGTTCCATGATTCTGGTTCCCTGTTTCATTTCTGACCTACATAGCTCTCAACTGTCATCCTTTTGCCTTACCCTCTATGCTGTTCCTCAGTTCTGGGATGGCCCTGTATGCTTTGCCCTTCTTCACACTATTGGACTGCTAAGCTCTCATAAAACAAACAAACAAAAACAAACAAACAAACAAACAAACAAACAAACAAACAGCAGAGATGCATTGGTCTCAGTTTAGTTTCGTGCTCTAGGATGTCAACTGATTATCCTCATGCTGCTTACCAATTTGCTTATTTTTGTCCCATTCCTGATAGCAGCTGTTCAGAACACTTTCACTTTATTTTAGGCCCCAGACCTGCTCTCAGAACATGAGGTCAATCTCCTCCTTCTTGGAGAATATCCAGAGCCCCTTCAGTTGTGAAGTCTATCAACTACCCTCTCTGACTTGACATTTCTGTACCTATTCCTTCTTGGCTCAGAGTAAGATGTGCCTTTCTTCTCTCCACAGCAAACCCTCCACCTGTCTTTTAACTTCAGCTAATCTAATTCCCTGACCCACTTATTATTCTATGGCTAAGCCGAATATGTATGTATGCATGTATTATAATATGTATGTGTTTAAATCTAATATACATATCTGTAAATAACATCTGCCACTCCATCTCTCTCCTATGACCACTACCAACCTTCTGAAAAAGAGTTTCCACCAGATGACCCTCTTGATTCACTATAACATAACTTTATAAACTGGAGTCATCACTGACCTCCAAATTACCAAAGCCCAAGACCCCTTCATTCACACCCATCTTTCCTAACATCAAGGTAGCAGTTGACATTCCTTCCTCCTCAAAGCTCTTTCAACTTACACTATCAACACCACCATTCTCTCTTGGTTTTCCTAAGACCTATCTGACTGATCCTTCTCAGGCCTCTTTGCTGGCTTTTCCCTAATTTATCTCTCTTTTTTTTTTTAATTTTTTTTTAAGATTTTATTTATTTATTTGAGAGAGAGAGACATAGTGAGAGCAGGAACACAAGCAGGGGGAGTGGGAGAAGGAGAAGCAGGCTTCCCGCAGAGCAGGGAGCCCAATGTGGGGCTCGATCCCAGGACGCTGGGATCATGACCTGAGCCGAAGGCAGACGCTTAATGACTGAGCCACCCAGGCGCCCCCCTAATTTATCTCTTGATCATAAGTGTCAAAGACTTAGTTTGAAGATTTGGCAATATCTATGACTATCCCCCTCTTTACCTCTCACATAATCATCAATATCACCAAGTGCTGTGAATTCAACTACTAAATCAGCTCTTACTAAGCTCTGTCTTTATTTTCCCATACCCTCATAGTTCCATTATCTTTTTTCCTGAACAATTTCAATAGCCTTTTAAATGACTTCTCTGTGTCCATCCATCCTCACCAAACCATCAACTTATTGAACATTTATTGAGGATCTATTTCATGTCACAAGTTATAAAATCCATTACTGGTTCTTGGTGGTCTTGAAAAGTACTTGGCACATAGGATGCACTTAATGAATATTTGTAAATGAATGGACAAAATATGTCACTCCCTCACCTTCAAAATCCTCACGACACTGTTGTCAGAATTATTTTCCCAAAACTTAGATTGGGCAATTTTTATCCCTTCCTCAGAAAACTTCTGTTATTCCCCGTGGATTCTTCTACCAAAAAATCAATTCCTAACTCTTTTAGTGTGTCCTCAACCTCCCTATCCAGCTTTAGTAACATAAAATGCTGTTCTCCCTGCCTGCAATGTTCTTCCTCTTTCTTAGCCTAAAGAAATTCTAGAAACCTTTCATTGACATGTTTTTTTAAATGAGATATAATTTGCATAATATAAAATTCAACATTTTAATGTATAAAATTCAGTGGTTAGGTTGGTTGTGCAACCATCACCATTATCTAATTCCAGAGCATTCTAACCACAAATAATCAAGTCAAAAAATGGACAGAAGACATGAACAGACACTTGTCCAAAGAAGACATAAAAATGGCTAACAGACACATGAAAACATGTTCATCATCATTAGCCATCAGGGAAATTCAAATCAAAACCACATTGAAATACCACCTTACCCCAGTTAGAATGACAAAAATTGACAAGGCAAGAAACAACAAATGTTAGAGAGGTTGTGGAGAAAGGGGAACCCTCTTACACTGTTGGTGGGAATGCAAGTTGGTACAGCCACTTTGGAAAACAGTGTGGAGGTTCCTCAAAAATTTAAAAATAGGGCTACCCTATGACCCAGCAATTGCACTACTAGGTATTTACCCATAGATACAGATGTAGTGAATAGAAGGGCCATATGCACCCCAATGTTCATAACAGCAATGTCTGCAATAGCCAACTGTGGAAAGAGTTGAGATGCCCTTCAACAGATGAATGGATAAAGAAGATGTGGTCCATATATACAATGGAATATTACTCAGCCATCAGGAAAGATGAATACCCAACTTTTATATCAACATGGATGGGACTGGAGGAGATTATGCTAAGTGAACTAAGTCAAGCAGAGAAAGTCAATTATTATATGGTTTCACTTATTTGTGGAGCATAAGGAATAGCATGGAGGACATTAGGAGAAGGAAGGGAAAATGAAGGGGGAGAAATCGGAGGGGGAGACGAACCATGAAACAGTATGGACTCCAAGAAACAAACTGAGGTTTTTATTTTATTTTTATTTTATTTTTTTAAAGATTTTATTTATTTATTTATTTGAGAGAGAGAGAGAGAAACAGCATGAGAGGGTAGAGGGTCAGAGGGAGAAGCAGGGTCCCCACCAAGCCAGGAGCCCAATGTGGGACTCAATCCCAGGACTCCGGGACCATGACCCGAGCTGAAGGCAGTCGCTTAACCAACTGAGCCACCCAGGCGCCCCAAACTGAGGTTTTTAGAGGGGAGGTGGGTGGGGGGATGGGTTAGCCCAGTGATGGCTATTAAGGAGGGCACATACCGCATGGAGCACTGGGTGTTATACGAAAACAATGAATCATGGAACACTACATCAAAAACTAATGACGTACTGTATGGTGACTAACATAACATAAAAAAATAAAATAAAATAAATAAAATAAAATATAAAATAAAAAAACAAAAACAAAAACAAAATTAAAATCCATGTCTATTAAACAGTCATTCTCATCCCCCATTCCTGCAGCCTCTAGAAATCATTAATCTACTTTCTGTCTCTATGGATTTATCTATTGGGGGTGTTTGAAATTAATTGAACCATACAATAGTGACTTCTTGTGTGTGGTTGTTTTATTTAGCATAATGTTTTTAAAGTTCATCCATGCTGTAGCATGCATCAGCATTTCATTCCTTTTATTGCTAAATAATAGTCCATTGCATGGATATAACACATGTTATCATTCATTCATCAGTTGATGGGGATTTGAATTATATCTACTTTTTAGCTATTATGAATAATGCTGCTATTAACAATCATGTAAATTTTTTCATGTGATTTTTTTTTTCCAATTCTCTTAGGTACATGACTAAGAATGGAATTGCTGGGTCATACAGTCACTCTATGTTTAACTATTTGAGTAACTGCCAAACTCTTCTCCAAAGTGGCTGCATTATTTTACATTCTTATCAGCAATGTGTAAGGGTTGCAATTTCTCCACACTCTCATCAATTTACTTTCTATTTTATTTATTAAATTATAGTAAACTAAGTGAGTGTGAAGTAGTATCACATTGTGGTTGCAGTTTGCATGTCCCTAATGACTAATGATGTTGAGTATCTTATCATGTGCTTATTGGTCATTTGTATGCCTTCTTCAGAGAAGAAGTATTATTCAAATACTTTGCACATTATTTTTTATTGAAGTGTAGTTGACATACAATATTAGTTTTGGGTGTACAACATGGTAATTCAACATCTATAAACATTGTGAAGTGATCACCATGATAAATCTAGCTATCATCTGTTACCATACAAAGTTGTTGCATATTATTACATATTGTTAACTATATTTCCCATGTTGTACATTGTATACCCATTCTTATTTTATAAGTAGAAGTTTGCCCATTTTAAAATCTGATTGTTTGCCTTTGTAAATGTTGAGTTGTGAGAGTTTTTTTTTTATATATTCTGAATGCTAGATTCTTTTCATATATATTGTTTGCAAATATTTTATCCCATTCAGTAGGTTGCCTTTCACTTTCTTGATAGTGTCCTTTGATGCACAAAAGTTTTTAATTTTGATGACATCCAACTGATCTATTTTTTTTTTCTTTTTATGCTTGTGCTTTTGGTGGCATATCTAAGAATCCACTACCAAACTCAAGGGCATAAATATATACTGCTATGCTTTTTTAAGAGAGTTTTATAGTTTTAGCTCATATGTTTAGGTATTTGATTCATTTTGAATTAATTGTTTTGTATATAGCATGAGATAGGTGCCCATTTCCATTATTTTATTGTCTGGTTGTCACAGCATTATTATTTGAAGGAACTATGCTTTCCCACTGAATTGGAGCCTGTTCAAATATCAATGACCAGAGATATACAGATTTATTTCTGGACTCTCAATTGTTTTACAAGATCTATGTATCTATATTTATACCAGTATCACATTGCTTGACTTCCATAGCTTTGTAGTAAGTTTTGAAATTGTTAAGTGAGTCTTCAAATTTTGTTTTTCTTTTTCAAGATTGTTTTGGCTATTTAGGATTTGTGGCAATTACATATGGGTCTATATTGATCCATTCAGGATCAGCTTTTCCTTTATGCAAATAGGTAATTGAGATTTTCATATGATTGAATTGATTTTGCAGATTTGGACAGTGTTACCACCTTAACAATATTAAATCTTTTAATCCATGGACATGAGATGTTTTTCCAGTTATCTGAATCTGCACTCAACAGTGTCTTGTAGTTTTCAATATGTTAAATTTGTTTCTGAGTAGTTTATTATTTTTGATGCTAGTATAATAGAATTGTTTTCTTAACATAATTTTTTGGGCAGTTTGTTGCTTGTGTACAGAAATACAACTAATATTTGTATATTTTTCTAAATCCTTCAACCTTGCTAAACTCATTTATTAGCTCTAATCATTGTTTTATGAATCCTTTAGGATTTTCTATATATGATTATGTAATCTGAAAATATAAATATTTGTATTCTTCTTTTCCAATATGGATGCTTGTTATTTCTCATATAATTTCCCTGGCAAGTACCTACAGTACAATTGTAAATAAGGATGGTGATAGTAGACATAATTGCCTTGTTTTGGATCTTACACGAAAAGCATTCAGTCTCTTACCATTAAGTATACTGTACATTGTGGGGTTTTTTTAATTTAAATTCAATTAGCCAACATAGAGTACATCATTATTTTGAGATGTAGTGTTCAAGGATTCATCAGTTGCATATAACATCCAGTGCTCATCACATAATTTGCCCTCCTTAAGGCCCAACACCCAGTTACCCCATTACCCCACCTGCCTCCCCTTCCACAATCCTCAATTTGTTTCCCAGAGTCAAGTCTCTCATGGTTTGTCACCCCCTCTGATTTCTTCCCATTCAGTTTTACCTCCTTTCCCCTATGATCCTCTGCACTATTTCTTATATTCCACATATGAGTGAAACCATATGATAAATGTCTTTCTCTGCCTGACTTATTTCACCTGGCATAATCCCATCCAGTTCCATCCATGTCAGTGTAAATGGTAGATATTCATCCTTTCTCATGGCTGAGTAATATGCCATTGTGGGTATGAACTACATCTTCTTTACCCATTCATCTGTTGAAGGGCATCTTGGCTTCTTCCACAGTTTGGCTTTTGTGGACATTGCTTCTATGAACATTGGGGTGCATGTGCCCCTTCTTTTCACTACATCTGTATCTTTAGGGAAAATACCTAGTAGTGCAATTGCTGGGTCCTAGGGTAGCTCTGTTTTTAACATCTTGAGGAACCTCCATACTGTTTTCCAGAGTGGCTGTACCAGCTTGCATTCCCACCAAGAGTGTAAGAGGGTTCCCCTTTCTCCACATCCTCACCAACATTTGTTGTTCTTTGTCTTGTTAATTTTTGCCATTCTAACTGGTGAAAAGTGGTATCTCATTGTGGTTTTGATTTGTATTTCCTTGATGGCTAGTGACGTGGAGCAGTTTTTCACGTGTCTGTTGGCCATTTATATGTCTTTTTTGGAGAACTGTTTTTTCATGTCTTCTGCCCATTTCTTGACTGGATTATTTGTTTTTTGGGTGTTGAGTTTGAGAAGTTTTTATAGATCTTGGATACCAGCCCTTTATCTGATATGTCATTTGAAAATATCTTCTCCCATTCCATGGGTTGCCTCTTAGTTTTGTTGACTGTTTCCTCTGCTGTGCAGAAGCTTTTTAACTTGGAGAAGTCCCAGAAGTTCATTTTTGCTTTTGTTTCCCTCGATTTAGAGATGTGTCTTACAAGAGGTTGCTGCAGCCAAGGTCAAAGAGGTTACTGCTTTTGTTCTCCCCTAGGATTTTGATGGATTCCTGTTTCACATGTAGGTCTTTCACCCATTTTGAGTGTATGGTGTAGGTCCAGCTTCATTCTTCTTCAGGTGGTGGTCCAATATTCCTAGTACCATTTATTGAAATGACTCTTTTTTCCATTGGATATTCTTTTCCGCTTTGTCGATTATTAGTTGACCATAGAGTTGAGGGTCCTTTTCTGGGGTCTCTGTTCTGTTCCATTGATCTATGGGTCTGTTTTTGTGCCAGTACCACGCTGTCTTAATGATAACAGCTTTGTAATAGAGGTTGACGTCAGGCATTGTGATGCCCCCAGCTTTGGTTTTCTTTTCAACATTCTCCCGGTCATTCGTGGTCTTTTCTGGTTTCATACAAATTTTCGGATTGTTTGTTTCAGCTCTGTGAAAAAATGCCCATGGTATTTTGATAAGGATTGCATTGAATGTGTAGATTCCTCTGGACAGCACAGACATTTTAACAATATTTATTCTTCCAATCCAGGACCATGGAATGTTTTTCCATCTCTTTGTGTCTTCCTCAATTTCTTTCATAAGTGTTCTGTAGTATTTAGAGTACAGATCATTTACCACTTTCGTTAGGTTTATTCCTAGGTATCTTATGGTTTTGGGTGCAATTGTAAATGGAATCGATTCCCTAATTTCTGTATCTTCAGTCACATTGTTAGTGTGTAGAAATGCAACTGATTTCTGTGCATTGATATTGTATCCTGCCACCTTTCTGAATTGCTGTATGAGTTGTAGCAATTTGGGGGTGGAGCCTTTTGGGTTTTTCACATAAACTATCATGTCATCTGCAAAGAGAGAGTTTGATTTCTTCTTTGCCAATTTGAATGCCATTTATTTCTTTTTGTTCTCTGATATGTGAGTCTAGGACTTCTAGTATTATATTGAACAACAGTGGTGAGAGTGGGCATTCCTGTCATAATTCTGACCTTAAGGGAAAAGCTCTCAGTTTTTACTCATTGAGAATGATATTCGCTTGGAGTTTCCATAGATGGCTTTTATGATATTGAGATATGTTCCCTCTATCTCTACACTTTGAAGAGTTTTAATCAAGAAAAGATGCTGTATTTTGTCAAATGCTTTTTCTGCATCAATTGAGAGGATCATATGGTTCTTGTCTTTTCTTTTATTAATGTGATGTATCACGTTGATGGATTTGTGAATGTTGAACCACACTTGCATCCCAGGAATAAATCCCACTTGGTTGTGGTGAATAATCCTTCTCATGTACTGTTTGATCCTATTGGCTAGTATCTTGGTGAGTATTTTGGCATCCATGCTCATCAGGGATATTAGTCTGTAATTCTCCTTTTTGATGGGGTCTTTGATTTTTGGATCAAGGTAATGCTGGCCTCATAGGACAAGTTTGAAAGTTTTCCTTCCATTTCTATTTTTTGAAACAGCTTCAGTAGAATAGATATTATTTCTTCTTTAAATGTTTGGTAGAATTCCTCTGGGAAGCCATCTGGCCAAAGACTCTTGTTTTTTGGGAGGTTTTGATTACTGCTTCAATTTCCTTGCTGGTTATGGGTCTGTTAGATTTTCTATTTCTTCCTGCTTCAGTTCAGGTAGTTTATAAGTTTCCAGGAATGCATCTATTTTTTTTTCCAGATTGCCTAATTTGTTGGCATATAGGTGCTAATAAGTTGTTCTTAAAATTTTTTTGGTGTTGGTCATGATCACTCCCCTTTCATTCATGATTTTATTAATTTGGGTCCTTTCTCTTTTCTTTTGGATAAGTCAGGCTAGAGTTTACCAGTCTGATTAATTCTCTCAAAGAGTCAGCTTTCTAGTAGATCTTTTCTACTGATCTGGTTTCTATTTCATTGATTTCTGCTCTAATCTTTATTATTTCTCTTCCCTTGCTTGGTTTAGGCTTTATTTGTTGTTCTTTCTCCAGCTCTTTTAGGTGTAAGTTTGGCTTGTGAATTTGAGATTTTTCTAATTTTTTTGAGAGAAGCTTGTATTGCAATTTACTTCCCTGTTGGTACCGCCTTTGCTGTATCCCAAAGGTTTTGAACAGATATGTTTTCATTGTCATTAGTTTCCTTGAATTTTTTAAATTCTTCTTTAATTTCCTGGTTGACCCATCTTTAGCAGGATACTCTTTAACCTGCAAGTGTTTGAGTTCCTTCCAAATTTCCTCTTGTGATTGAGTTCAAGTTTCACAGCATTGTGGTCTGAAAATATGCAGGGAAAAATCCCAGTCTTTTGGTATCAGTTGAGACCTGATTTGTGACCCAGTATGAGATGTGTTCTGGAGAAAGTTCCACGTGCACTCAAGAAGAATGAGTATTCTGTTGTTTTAGGATGGAGTGTTCTGTATATATCTGTGAAGTCCATCTGGTCCAGTTTGTCTTTCAAAGCCCTTTTTTTTGTTGACCTTCTGTTTAGATGATCTGTCCATTGCTGTGAGTGGGGTGTTGAAATCCCCTACTATTAATGTATTGCTATCAATGTCTTTCTTTACTTCGGTTATTAATTGGTTTATATAAATGGTGCTCCCATGTTGGGAGCTCCCATGTTTACAATTGTTAGATGCTCTTGTTGGATAGACCCTTTAAGTATGATATAGTGTCCATCTTTATCTCTTACTACAGTATTTGGTTTAAAATCTAATTTGTCTTATATAAAGATTGATATCCCAGCTTTCTTTTGAGGTCCATTAGCATGGTAAATTGTTTTCCACCCCTTCACTTTCAGTCTGGAGGTTCCTATAGGTTTAAAATGAGTCTTTTGTAGACAGCATATGGTTGGGTCTTGCTTTTTAATCCAATCTGATACCCTGTCTCTTGATTGTGGCATTTAGTCCATTTACATTCAGAGTAACTATTGATAGGTATGAATTTAATGCCATTGTATTGCCTATAAAGTCCCCGTTTCTGTAGATTGTCTCTGTTTCTTTCTGGTATATGTTACTCTTGGGGTTGCGCTTCACTTACAGTATCCCACTTAATATTTCTTGCAGGGATGATTTAGCGATAACAAATTCTTTTTTGTTTCTGTTTATCTCTTTATCTCTCCTTCCATTCTGAATGACAGCCTTGCTGGATAAAGTACTCTCTTTTTTTAAAGATTTTATTTATTTATTTGACAGAGAGAGACACAGTGAGATAGGAGACACAAGCAGGGGGAGTGGGAGAGGGAGAAGCAGGCTTCTCGCTGATCAGGGAGCCTGATGTGGGGCTCAATCCCAGGACCCTAGGATGATGACTTGAGCCAAAGGCAGATGCTTAATAACTGAGCCACCCAGGCACCCTTGGATAAAAAGTATTCTTGGCTGCATGTTCTTCTCATTTAGTACCCTTAATATATCATGCCAGCGTTTTCTGGCCTGCTGGGTTTCGGTAGATAGGTCTGATGTAGTCTGATGTTCCTCTGTAGGTAAGGAGCCCCTTGTCCCAGGTTGCTCTCAGGATTCACTTTTTCTCTAAAATTTGCAAGCTTCACTATTGTATGTCAAGGTGTTGATCTATTTTTACTGATTTTGGGAGGGGTCCTCTCTGTGTCTTGGACATGAATACTTGTTTCCTTTCCCAGATTAAGGAAGTTCTCAGCTATGATTTGCTCAAATATACCTTCTGGCCCTCAGTCTCTTCACCTTCAGGCACCCCAATAATTCTGACATTGGTTCATTTCAGGGCATCATTAATTTCCTTTCTTCATGGGCTGTTAGGCTGTTAGCTGTCTTTCTCTCTTTTCTTCAACTTCCTTGCTTTCCATCAGCTTGTCTTCTAGATCACTTACTCTCTCTTCTGCCTCATTCACCCTAGGTGTTAGAGCATCCTATTTAGATCTCATCTCAGTTATAACATTTTTACATTTGGCCTGATTAGATCTCATTTCTGCACTAAGAGATTCTCTACAGTCTTTTGTGCTTTTTTCAAACCCCGCTATTAACTTTATAGTTGCTATCCTGAATTCCATATCTGACATCTTACTTATATCCCTATCTATTAGATCTGTGACAGAAAACATTACCTCTGGTTCTTTCTTTTGTTGTGAATTCCTCCTTCTATTCATTTTACCCAGAGAAGGATGGGTGAGCAAGTGAGCAGATCAAAAATATCAACCATGACCAAGCAAAATACACATTGTTCTTCCAGTTTGTCTTCTGGGGGAGAGGACTGCTGTGCTGCTTCTCAGGTGTCTTTGCCTGGGCGGAGTTGCCCTGCCCCTTGCCAGGAGGCTGGGTTCAATGTAAGCTGGTCCTCTGTGTGGCTTTTGTTCCCTGAAGGCTTTCCATGCCTCTTTATTCAACCAGAATAAAAATGGCTGTGCCCCAATCTCCAGCCCCAGAGCCAAAAGATTAGCACCCCCCCTTTAGTATATCCTCTGGGCTTCACTTTTGTGTGTGCCAGACTCCACAGACTCCTGTGGTGCATGTCCAAAGCAATCCTCCTGAGGTTATTCCAAGGGACCTGCTTTAATGCCCTTTATGTGCCCTGGAGCTGAAAGTGGTCGAGGGCTCTGCCACTCCCAGGGGATGTCTGAGTGTCACCCTACTGTCCTTTCCGGGGCTGCCACCCTGATAGCTGTTTCCCAGTCATGGGGGCAGGAGGGTTGGGAGGACGGCAAATGGTCCATGCATTCCAGTCCTTTTCAGGGTGCTCAGGCTGAGAGTGGTCCCCTGACCAGCCTAGCTTATAGCTTATGGTGACCCAAGCTGAGATTCCCCTCCTAAGCTCACTGACCATAACCAGTTTCCTTGTTCCACTGCTTGGGCACTCTACTGGTTCAAGCACCCCCATTTGTTCTGTGACTCCTGGGATCCTGAGACCACACTGACCCATCTAGAATTCTGCCCTTTTCATTCCCTGAGCCCCTTTCAGACAAGGATGTTGGTCATTGAGCAGATTAGATTACTAAGGGTTCCAATTTTGTCCTCCAGGGCTATATCACTTTCTGGTAGCTGGCTTATGGAGGCTCCCTCCCCTCTCCTTTTATCTTCTGATATCTCCCCTCAGATTTACGTCTCCACACCTCCTACCTTGCAAAAAAAAACAGTTGCTTTTCTATTTGTAGAGTTCCAGATATATTTTCTTACATCTCAGGCTGAATTCATGGGTGTTCAGAATGATTTGATAGTTATCCAGCTAAATTCAAGGGACCAGACGAAATGAGGTCCCCTACTTTTCCACCATCTTGCCTCCTTCCCCCTGAGTTCTAGCTGTGTGTTTTTTCTAAATACTCTTATATTGCAAAAGTTGCTTCTATTCCTAGTTTGTTGAATTTTTTTTTTTATAATTAAAGAGCATCGGATTATGTCAAGTGCATTTTCTGTGTCTATTAAGATGATTGTTTGTCCTCTATTCTATTAATAGAGTGTATTGCATTGACTTGTTTTCATATGTTGAACCAATCTTGCCTTCTTGGGATTAGCCCTAATGGTCATAGTGCATACTCCTTTTAATATGCTGCTGGATTTGATATGCTTGTATTTTATTAAGTAGTTTTACATCTATATTCATAAGGAATATTTGTTCTTAGTTTTCTTTTCTTTTCATGTCTTTTTCTGCTTTTATATTAGGGTAATACTGGTCTCAAATATGAATTTGGGAAGTGTTACCTCACTTATTCTTTGAAAGAATTGGTGAAGAATAGGCATTAATTTTTCTTCAAATCTTTGGTAGAATTCACCAGTGAAGCCACCTGGGCCTAGTCTTTACTTTGAGGGAAGGTATTTGATTAGAGATCCAATCTCTAATGTTAATGTTCAGCCCATTCAGGTTTTCTATCTCTTCTTTAGTGTTTCAGTAATTTGTAAATTTCTAGGAATTTGTCTCTTATATCCACTATTTCACTGTCTTACTGTTGTATTCCCTTATAATTATTTTTTACTTCTACAAAGTTAGTAGTAATATCCCTTCTTTTATTAAAGATTTTAGCAATTTGAGTTTTCTTTTTTTATAGGTTGGTCTAGCCAAAGGCTTGCTAATTATGTTGATCATTTCTAATAACTAAATTTTGGTTTTGTTGATTTTCTCTATTAGTTTCTATTTACTATTTCATTTATCTCTGCTAAATCTTTATTTTCTTCCTTCTGTTTGTTTTCTGTTTAGTTTGCTTTTCTCTTTCTAGTTTTCTTTCTAAGGTGGAAGATTATTGACTTGACAGCTTCCTTATTTTTTGATGTAGGTATTTACAGCTATTTTTTTTTCTTTCAGTAACACTTTCACTGCTTCCAATAAGTTTCAATATGCTGTTTTTATTTTTGATCATTTCAAAGTGTTTAATAATTGTCTAATGACTTTTTTTTTTTAATTTTGCCCACTGGTTAACTGGTAATGTGTCATTTAATTTCCACATATTTGTGAATTTCTCTAATTTTCATCTCTTAATTATTTTTAATTTTGTTTCACTGTGGTTGGAGAAAATACTCTGTATTATTTTAATTGTTTCAGATTTACTCAGCCTTATTTTGTGGTCTAACATATGGTTTATTCTGGATAACGTTCCGTATGCACTTGAGAAGCATGTTTACTCTGCTGTTCTGTGGGGTGTACTGTATATGTCGTTTAAGTCCATTTAGTTAATAGTATTGTTCAAGTCTTCGATTTCCTTGTTGATCTTTGGTCTGGTTGTTCTATCCATAATTGAAACTAGAGTGCTGAAGCCTCAAACTATTATTGTTGAATTATTGATTTCTCCTTAAAATTCTGTCAGTTTTGCTTCATGTATTTTGGTGCTCTTTTATTAGAAGCATATGTTTATAATTGTAACGTCTTCTTGATGGATTGATTCTTTAAAATTATAAAATGTCCTTCTTTATCTCTAATAACAATTTTTTCATTAAGTCTATTTTGTTCGATATTCATATAGCTATTACAGCTTTATTTTAGTTACTGTTTGCATGGTATATATTTTTCCATCCTTTTACTTTGAAACTATTTATGTGTTTGAATCCTAAATATACATAGCATGCAGTTAGATTGTTTTTTTTTATTCAAGTTGCCTTTTTAAACTTTTTTTTTTTAATTTGGTTACAGTTGACACATAATTTTACATTAGCTTCAGGTGTACAACATAATGATCCAACATCTCTGTATGTTATGCTATGCTCACCTCAAGTGTGCCTACCATCTGCCAACATACAATGCCATTGAAATATCATTGAATATATTCCCTATGTTATATCTTTTATTCCCATGACATTCATTCCATAATTGGAAACCTATATCTCCCACTACCTTTCACCCATTTTGCCCTTACCCCAACTCCCCTTCCCTTTGGGAACCATCAGTTTGTTCTTTGTATGTATAGGTCTGCTTCTGCTTTTTGTTTATTTGTTCATTTGTGTTGTTTTTTAGATTCCACATAATTATGTTTTCTTATTCACTCTGCCAATCTCTGCCTTTAAATTTGATAATTTAATCTATTCATATTTAATGTAATTGCTGACAAAATAGATTTATGTCTGCCATTTTGTTATTTATTTTATATATATCTTCTTTTTTATTTTATTTTTTTAATTTTAATTTAAATTCCAGTCAGTGAACATACAGTATAATATTAGTTTCAGGTATACAAAATAGTGATTCAACGCTTCCATAAAACCCCCGGTGCTCATGACAAGTGCACTCATTAATTCCTATCACCTATTTAATCCATGGCCCCACACACCTCCCTTCTGGTAACCATCAGTTAGTTCTCTATGGTTAAGAGTCTGTTTTATATATATCTTTTTCTTATTTCTCTATTGCCTTATTATTGCTGACTTTGGCATTAAATAGATATTATCTAGTGTACCATGTAATTCCCATGTTGTTTCTACCAATATATATTTTTAGTTATTTTCTAGATGGTTGCCTGGGGAATACCATTAATCCTTAATTTGCTACAATCTAGTTTGGATTCATACCACTTTAATTTCAATAATATATAAAAACTTTGTTTCTATATAACTCCATTTCCCATCCTTTATGTTATTATTGTAACAAATCACATCTTTATATATTATAATCACATCGTTATTGTTTTATGTAGTTGTTATTTATTTTTTTCTTTTCATTTTTTTAATTTAAATTATAGTTAGTTAACGTATATGGTAAAATTGGTTTGGTTTCAGGTGTAGAATTTAGTGATTCATCACATCCATCTAACACTCAGTGCTCAGCACAGCAAGTACCCTCCTTAATACCCATTACCCATTTAGCCAAGCCCCCTCAAAACTCCCTCCATCAACCCTCAGTTTGTTCTTGATAGTAAAGACTCTCTCATGTTTGCTTCCCTCTCTCTTATTTTGGCCTTCCTATATGTTCATCTGTTTTGTTTCTTAAATTCCAGATATGAGTAAAATCATATGGTATTTGTCTTTCTATGACTGATATTTCATTTAGCATAATACACTATTGCTCCATCCACATCATTGAAAATGGCAATATTTCATTCTTTTGATGGCTGAGTAATTATATATATATACCACCTATTCTTTATCCATTCATCAGTCAGTGGACACTTGGGCTCTTTCCATGGTTTGGCTGTAGTTGATAATGCTGCTATAAACATTGGGATGTATGTACCCTTTCAAATCTGTATTTTAGTATCCTTTGAGTAAATACTTAGTACTGCAATCACTGGATCATAAGGTACTTATATTTTTAACTCATACAAGAAGCTCCATACTACTTTCCAGAGTGACTTCACTGTTTGCATTCCCATCACCAGTGTAACAGTTTTCCCCTTTTTCCTCATCCTTGCTAACATCTGCTGTTTCTTGTGTGTTATTTTTTAAGCCGTTCTGACAGGTGTGAGGCGGTATCCCAATGTGGTTTTAATTTGTATTTCCCTCATGATGAGTGATGTTGAGCATCTTTCATGTGTGTTAGGCATATGGATATCTTCTTTGGAAAAATGTCTATTAATATCTTCTGCCCATTTCTTAACTGGATTATTTGTTTTTCAGGTGTTGAGTGAAATATGTTATTTATAGATTTTGGATAGTAACTCTTTATCTGATACATCATTGTCAAATATCTTCTCCCATTCCATAGGCTATATTTTAGTTTTGTGGATTGTTTCCTTTGCTGTGTAGAAGAGTTTTTATCTTTTTTTAATTTATTTTATTATGTTATGTTAGTCACCATACAATACATCATTAGTTTTTGATGTGGTGATCCATGATTTATTGTTTTCATATGACACCCAGTGCTCCATGCAGTACACGCCCTCCTTAATAACCATCACCAGGCTAACCCATCCCCCACCCCCCTCCCCTCTAAAACCCTCAGGTTGTTTCTCAGAGTCCATAGTCTCTCATGGTTCATCTCCCGCTCTGATTTCCCCCTCTTCATTTTTCCCTTCCTTCTCCTAATGTCCTCCATGCTATTCGTTATGTTCCACAAATAAGTGAAACCATATAATAATTGACTTTCTCTGCTTGACTTATTTCACTTAGCATAATCTCCTCCAATCCCATCCATGTTGATGCAAAAGTTGGGTATTCATCCTTTCTGATGGCTAATATTCCATTGTATATATGGACCACATCTTCTTTATCCATTCATCTGTTGAAGGGCATCTTGGCTCTTTCCACAGTTTGGCTATTGCGGACATTGCTGCTATGAATATTGAGGTGCATATGGCCCTTCTTTTCACTACATCTGTGTGTTTGGGGTAAATACCCAGGAGTGCAATTGCTGGGTCATAGGGTAGCTCCATTTTTAATTTTTTTGAGGAACGACCACACTGTTTTCCAAAGTGGCTGTACCAACTTGCATTCCCACCAACACTGTAAGAGAGCTCCCCTTTCTCCACAACCTCTCCAACATTTGTTGTTTCTTGCCTTCTCAATTTTTGCCATTCTAACTGGCGTAAGGTGGTATCTCAATGTTGCCTCCAGAGACATGTCTACTAAGAAGTTGCTATGGCTGAGGTAAAAGAGGTTGCTGCCTGTGTTCTCTTCTAGGATTTTGATGTTTTCCTGTCTCAAATTTAGGTCTTTCATCCATTTTGGATTTATTTTTGTGTATGGTGTAAGGAAGTGGTCCCGGTTCATTCCTCTGCATGTTGCTGCCCAGTTTTCCCAACACCATTTGTTGAAAAGACTGTCTTTTTGCCATTGGATATTCTTTCCTGCTTTCTTGGAGATTAATTGACCATATTATTCTGGGTCATTTTCTGGGGTTTCTATTCAATTCCATTGATCTATGTGTCTGTTTGTGTGTTACTACCATATTGTTTTGATGACTACAGCTTTGTAATATAGCTTGAAGTCTGGAATCGTGGTGCCTCCAGCTTTGTTTTTTTTTGTTTTGTTTTGTTTTGGGATTGCTTTGGCTATTCAGAGTCTTTTGTGGTTCCATAAAATTTTAGGGAAATTCTAACTCTGTGAAAAAATGCTGTTGGTATTTTGATAAGGATTGCATTAAATGTGTAGATTGCCTGTGGTAATACAGACATTTTTAAAATGCTTGTTCTTTCAATCCATAAGCATGGAATGTTTTTCTATTTCTTTGTGTCCTACTCAAATTCATAAGTGTTTTATAGGTTTCAGAGTGCAGATCTTTTACTTCTTTGGTTAGGTTTATTCCTAAGTATCTTATGGGTTTCGGTGCAATGGTAAATGGCATCAATTCCTTGATTTTTCTTTCTGCTGTTTCATTATTGGTGTATAGAAATGCAACAGATTTCTGTATATTGATTTTATATCCTGTGACTTTGTTGAATTCATGTATTAATTCTAGCAATTTTTTGGTGTTTTTCAGGTTTTCTACATAGAGTATCATGTCATCTACAAACAGTGAAAGTTTGACTTCTTCTTTGCCATTTTGGATGCCTCTTATTTCTTTTTCTTGTCTGATTGGTGAGGCTAGGTCTTCTAGTACTATGTTAAATAATAATGGTGAGAGTGGACATAACTGTCTTGTTCCTGATCATAGAAGAAAAGCTTTCAGTTTTTCCCCATTCAAGATGATATTAGTTGTGAGTCTTTTGTATATAGCCTTTATGATGTTGCAGTATATTCCCTATATCCTTACTTTGTTGAGGGTTTTTATCAAAAATGAATGCCGTATTTTGTGAAATGCTTTTTCTGCATCTATTGAGAGGATACTATAGTTTGTACCCTTTCTTTTATTAATGTGGTATATCATATTAATTGATTTGTGACTATTGAACCACCCCTGCAGCTCAAGGAATAAATCCCACTTGATCGTGGTGAATAATTCTTTTAATGAACTTTTGGATTCCATATGCTAGTATCCTGTTGCAAATTTTTGCATCCATTTTTGCATCCATTTTTTGCATCAGGGATATTGGCCTGTAATTCTTGTTTTTAGTAGAGTCTTTGTCTGGTTTTGGAATCAAACTTGATTACTGATTCAATTTCTTTGCTGGTTATGTGTCTATTCAAATTTCTATTTCTTCCTGTTTCAATTTTGGTAGTTTCTATGTCTCTAGGAATTTTTCATTTCTTCCAGATTGCTCAGTTTGTTGAAATGTGATTTTTCATAATATTTTCTTATGATAGGTTTTATTTCTGTGGTGTTGGTTGTGATCTCTCCTCTCTCATTCATGATTTTATTTATTTCTGTCCTTTCTCTTTTCTTTTTGGTAAGTCTGGCTAGAGGTTTATCAATTTTATCATTTTTTTCAAGGAAGTAGCTCCTGGTTTCATTGATCTATTCTACTGTTTTTTGTTTGTTTCTGTAACGCTTCTTTCTGTTCTAATCCTTATTATTTCCCATCTTCTGTTGGCTAGGCTTTATTTTCTATTCCTTTTCTAGCTCCTTTAGGTGTAAGGTTAGATTGTGTATCTGATATTTGTCTTGCTTCTTGAGATAGACATGTACTGCTATATACTTCCCTCTTAGAATGTTCTTTAACCTCCATGTATTTGTGGTCTTTCCAAATTTTTTCTTGTAGTTGATTTCAAGTTTCATAACACTGTGGTCTGAAAATATGCATGGTATGATCTCAGTCAATTTGTACTTGCTGAGGCTTGATTTATGACCCAGTATGTGATCTATTTTGGAGAATGCTCCATGTGCACTTCAAAAGAATGTGTATTCTGCTGTTTATGGATGAAATATTCTGAATTTATCTGTTATGTCCATCTAGTTCAGTGTGTCATTCAATCTCATTGTCCCCTTGTTGATTTTCTGTATAGATGATCTGTCCATTGCTGTAAATGGGGTGTTAAAGTCCCCTACTCTCATTGTATTATTATCAATGAGTTTCTTTATGTTTGTTATTAATTGATTTATATATCTGAGTATTCCCAAGTTGGGGGCATAAATATTTGCAACTGTTAGATCTTCTTGATTGATAGGCTCCTTAATTATGATATAGTGCCTTTCTTCATCTATTGCTACAGTCTTTTGTTTAAAGTCTAGCTTGTCTGATATAAGTATGGCTACACCAGCTTTCCTTTGATATCCATTAGAATGATAGATGGTAGATGGTTCTTCATTCCCTCCCTTTCAATCTGCAGCTGTCTTAGGTCTAAAATGAGTCTCTTGTGGCCACCATATAGATAGGTCTTCTTTGTTTGTTTTTCCATTCTGATATTTTATGTCTTTTGATTGGAGAATTTAGTCCATTTATATTCAGAGTGATTATAGATAGATATGAATTTAGTTCAATTATGTTAATAAAGTTGGTGTTTCTGTTGATGTTCTCTGTTCCTTTCTAGTGTTTGTTGCTTTTGGTCTATCTTTTCCACTCACAGAGTCCTGTTTAATATTTCTTGGAGAGCTTGTTTAGTGTATATGAACTCCTTTACTTTTTGTTTGTCTGGGAAACTCTTTTTTATTTCTCCTTGTATTTTGAATGACAGCTTTTCTGGACAAAGTATTTTTGGCTGCATTTTTTTTTCCCAATTCAGCACACTGAATATATCATGCCACTTTTTTTCTACTCTGCCAATTTTCTATGGAGAGATTTGTTGTGAACCTGATTTGCCTTAGGTTAAGGGATTTTTCTCCTTACAGCTTTCAAGATTCTTTCCTTGTCTGTGTATCTTGTGTACTTGTCTATGATATGTCTTGGTGTTGGCTGGCTTTTTATTGATTTTGATGGGGAGTCTCTATGTGTCTTGGATTTTGATGTCTGTTTCTTTCCCCAGTTTAGGGAAGTTTTCAACTATAATTTGCACAAATAAACCATCCGACCCTTTTCCCCATTCTTCTTCTGGGACTCTGATGATACAAATGTTATTATGCTTTATAGAGTCACTGAGTTCCCTAAGTCTACATTTGTGATCCAATATTTTTCCCTCTTCTTTTCAGTTTCATTATTTTCCATAATTTTGTCTTCTATATCACTGACTTGTTCCTTTTCTTTATCCATCCTTGTTGTCAAAACGTTCAGTCTGTTTGCATTGTGGGTATAGCATTTTTTTTTTATTTCAGACTGATTAGTTTATAAGTCTTTTATCTCTGGGTAAGGATATCTCTGGTTTCTTGTATACTTTTCTCAAGCCCAGTTAGCATGTTTATGATTTTTAAAAAAAAATTCTGGTTCAGGGGCACCTGGGTGGCTCAGTCAGTTAAGCCGCTGCCTTCGGCTCAGGTCATGATCCCAGGGTCCTGGGATCGAGCCCCACATCGGGCTCCCTGCTCAGCGAGGAGCCTGTTTCTCCCTCTCCCTCTGCCTGCCTCTCTGCCTACTTGTTCTCTCTCTCTCTCTCTCTGTCAAATAAAAAAAAAAAAATCTGGTTCAAACATATTACTTATTTATGTCTTTTATATTTGTTTCAGAGTAAAATTTAGTGATTCATCAATTGCATACAACACTGGTGCTCATTACATCAAGTGCCCTCCTTAATGCCCATCACCCAGTTATCCCTTTCTCCCAACCACCTCCCCTACAGCAACCCTCAGTTTGTTTCCTAGAGTTCAGCTTCTCTTATAGTTTGCTTCCCTCTCAATTTTCATCTTATTTTATTTTTCCTTCCCTTCCCTTATGTTCATCTGTTTTGTTTATAAATTCCACAAGAGTGAAATCATATGTATTTGTCTTTCTCTGACTGACTTATTTCACTTTGCATAATACCTTCTAGCTCCATGTCATTGCAAATGGCAAGATGTGATTCTTTTTGATGGCTGAGTAATATTACACTATATATAGATAGATAGAGAAAGATATAGATATAGATACAGATGGTATAGATAGATATAGATATATATAAATATAGATAGATATAGATATAGATATATCACCTCTTCTTTATCCATTCATCTGTCAATGGACGTCTGAGCTTTTTCTACAGTTTGGCTATTGTGAACATTGCTGCTATAAACATTGGTGTGCATGTGCCCCTTTGAATCACTACAATTGTATCTTTTAGACAAATATCAAGAAGTACAATTGCTGGGTCATAGGGTAGCTCTATTTTTAACTTTTTGAAGGACCTCCATATTGTTTACCACAGTGGTTATACCAGTTTGCATTCTAACCGAACAGCATAAGAGGGTTCCTTTCTCTGTGCACTCACCAACATCTATTGTTTACTGAATTGTTGATTTTTGCCATTCTCATCAGTGTGAAGTGGAATCTCATTTTGGTTTTCTTTTGTATTTCCCTGATGCCCAGGGATGTTGAACATTTTTTCATGTGTCTGTTGGCCATTTGTATGTCTTCTTTGGAGAAATGTCTATTCATGTCTTCTGCCCATTTCTTGACTGGATATTTTGTTTGTTTCTGGGATATTGAGTTTGATACGTTCTTTATAGATTTTGGATACTAGTCCTTTATCTGGTAAGACATTTGTAAATATATTTGCCTATTTCGTAGGTTGCCTTTTATTTTTTGTTGACTGTTTCCTTCACTGTCCAAAAGATTTTATCTTG
The DNA here is from genome assembly GCF_011800145.1 of Mirounga leonina. NCBI lineage: Eukaryota > Metazoa > Chordata > Mammalia > Carnivora > Phocidae > Mirounga > Mirounga leonina. The sequence continues at coordinate 1,220,177 of NW_023270096.1, read as the reverse complement.
ATGAGTCCCAATAGTTCATTTTTGCTTTTTTTGTTTTTTCCTCTCTTGCCTTTGGAGATGTATCTAGCAAGAAGTTGCTACAGACAAAGAGGTTGCTGCCTGTGTTCTCTTCTATAATTTTGATGTTTTCCTGTCTCATGTTTAGGTCTTTCATCCATCTTGAGTTTATTTTTATGTATGGTGTGAGAAAGTGATCCAGTTTTGTTCTGCATGTGGCTGTCCAGTTTTCCCAGCACAATTTGTTGAAGAGACTGTCTTTTTTCCATTAGATATTCTTTCCTGCTTTGTCAAAGATTAGTTGAACATAGAATGGAGGGTCCATTTCTGGGTTCTGTATTCTGTCCCTTGATCTATGTATCTGGTTTTGTGCAATTACCATACTGTCTTGATGATTACAGCTTTGTAATACAGTTTGAAGTCTGGAATTGTAATACCTCCAGCTTTGGTTTTCTTTTTTAACGTTCCATTGGCTATTTGGGGTCTTTTCTAGTCCCATACAAATTTTAGATTGTTTGTTCCACCTCTGTGAAAAATGATAGTATTGTGATAGGAATTTCATTGAATGTGTAGATTGCTTTGGGTAGCAAAGACAATTTAACAATATTTGTTCTTCCAGTCCATGAACATGGAATGTTTTCCCATTTCTTTGTGTCTCTCAATTTCATTCATAAGTGTTCTACATTTTTCAGAGTACAGATGTATTACCTCTTTAGTTAGGTTTATTCCTAGTTATTCTCATGGTTTTGGTGTAATTGTAAATGGACCAATTCCTTGATTTTTCTTTTTCCACCTCATTTTTAGTGTACAGAAATACAACTGACTTCTGTGCATTTATTTTATGTCCTGTAACTTTGCTGAATTTCTGTGTCAGTTTTACCAAGTTTTGGTAGTCTTTTGGTTTTTCAACATAGAGTATCATGTCATCTGTGAAGAGTGAAAGTTTGAATTCTTCCTTGCCAATATGGATGCCTTTTATTTCTTTTTGTTGTCTGCTGAGGCTAGGGCTTCCAGTACTATGTTGAACAACAGTGGACATCTCTGTCATGTTCCTGACCTTAGGGGAAAAGTTCTCAGGCTTTCCTATTCAGAATGATATTTGCTGTAGGTTTTTCCCATATGGCTTTTATGATATGAGGTATATTCCTTCTATCCCTACACTGTGGAGAGTTTTCATCAAGATAGTATACTGTATTGTGTCAAATGCTTTTTCTGCATCTATTGAGAGGATCATATGGTTTTTGTCATTTCTTTTATTAATGTGGTGTACCACATTGATTTGTGGATGGTGAATCACTCTTGAAGCCCAGGAATAAATCTCACTTGATCATGGTGAATAATCTTTTTAATGTACTTTTGAATCCTATTAGTTAATATCATGTTGAGAATTCTTGCATCCATGCTCATCAGGGCTATTGGTCTGTAATTCTCCTTTTTGGTGTGGTATTTGTCTGGTTTGGGGATCAAAGTAATGCTAGCCTCATAGAAGGAGTTTGGAAGTTTTCCTTCCTTTTCTATTTTTTTGAAACAGTTTCAGAAGAATAGTTATTAATTCTTCTTTAAAGGTTTGGTCAAATTCCTCTGGGAGGCCATAAAACACTGGACTCCTGTTTGTTGGGAGATTATTGATTACTGATTCAAATGTTTTGCTGGTTATGGGTCTGTTTAGGTTTTCTATTTCTTTCTCTTTCAGTTTTGGTAGTTTATATGCTTCTAGGAATGGATCCATATCTTCCAGATAGCCTAATTTGCTGGCATATAATTTCTCATACTATTCTCTTTTATTTGTTTGTATTTCTTCAGTGTTGGTTGTGATCTCTTCTCTTTCATTCATGGTTTTATTTATTTATTTGATTGATTGATTGATTGATTGATTCCTTTCTCTTTTCTTGTTGTTAAGTCTGGCTAAGTGTTAATTGATCTAAATAGTTCTTTCAAGGCCCAGCTCCTAGTTTTGTTGATCTCTTCTACTATTTTTTAATTTCTATATCATTGAGTTCTTATTATTTCTCTTCCCCTGCTGGATTTAGGCTTTATTTACTCTTCTTTTACCAGTTCCTTTAAGTGTAATATTAGGTTGTGTATTTGAGACTTTTCTTGTTTCTTGAGAAAGGCCTGTATTGCTATATACTTCCCTTGTAGGACCACCTTTTCTTATTCCCAAAGGTTTGAAATATCGTGTTTTCATTTTCATTTGCTTCCATGTGTTTTTTTTTTTTTATTCTTTAATTTCTTGGTTTACCCATTCATTCTTTATTAGGATGCTCTTTAACCTCCTTTTATTTGTGTTCCTTCCAAATACATCTCGTGATTGACTTCAAGTTTCAAAGCATTGTGGTCTGAAAATATGCATGGTATAATCTCAGTCTTTTGGTACTGGTTGGGACCTGATTTGTGACCCTGTATGTGATTTTTTTGGAGAATGCTCTATGTGCACTTGGAAAGAATGTGTATTCTGCTGCTTTAGGATGAAATGCTCTGAAAATATCTGTTAAGTCCATCTGGTCTAGTGTGTCATTCAAAGCTCTTGTTTCCTTGATGATCTGCTTAGATGATTGGTCCATTGCTGTGAGTGAGGTATTAACATCTCCTACTCTTATTGTATTATTATCAATGAGTTTCTTTAACTTTGTTCTTAGTTGATTTATATATTTGGCTGCTTCCAATTTTGGGCCATAAATATTTGCAATAGTTAGATCTTCTTGTTGGCTAGTCTCTTTCCTTATGATAATGGTGTCCTTCTTCACCTCTTATTACTGCCTTTGTTTTAAAATCTAGTTCTTCTGATATAAGGATTGCTACTCTAACTTTTTAATGTCCATTAGCATTGGACATTGAACAAATTGTTCTCCACCCCCTCACTTTCAATTTGGAGATTTATTTGGGTCTAAAATGAGTCTCTTGTAGCCAGCATATTGGTGGGCCTTCCTTTTTTTTTTTTTTAATCCAATCTGATACCATATGTCTTTTGGTTGGAGTATTGAGTCCATTTACTTTCAGAGTAATTATTGAAAAATATGAATTTAGTGTCATTGTATTACCTGTGAAGTTGCCATTCCTGTAGATTCTGTCTGTTCCTTTCTGGTCTTTGTTACTTTTTGACTCTCTCTTCACTCAAAGGATCCCCTTTAATATTTGTTGCAAGGCTGCTTAAGTGTTCAGAAATTCCTTTAGTTTCTGTTTTTCCTGGAAACTCTTTATCTCTCCTTCTATTCTGAATGATAGCCTTGCTGGATAAAGTATTCTTGGCTGCATATTTTTCCCACTTAGCACCTTGAATATATCATGCCAGTCCTTTCTGGCCTGCCAGGTCTCTGTGGACAGGTCTGTTGCCAGCCTTATGCTTCTACCTTCCCTTGTAGGTTAAGGACCTCTTGTCCCAAGCTGATTTCAAGATTTTCTATTTATCTTTGAAATTTGCAAGCTTCTTTATCTTATGTCAAGGTGTTGACCTATTTTTATTAATTTTGAGGGGGGTTCTCTGTGCCTCCTGGATTTGAATGCCTGTTTCCTTTCCCAAATTAGGTAAGTTCACAGCTACAATTTGTTCAAATAAGCCTTCTGTCCCTCTGTCTTTCTCTTCATCTTCTGGGACCCCTATTATCTGGATAGTAGTTTGCTTTATGGAATCACTGAGTTCTCTAAGTCTCCCTTTGTGATCCAGTATTTCTCTTTCTCTCCTCTTTTCAGCTTCCTTATTCCCCATCATTTTATCTTCTATATCACTGACTCTCTCTTCTGCCTCATTTATCCTCGCTATTGAAGCCTCCATTTGTTACTGCATCTCGTTAATAATATTTTTAATTTTGGCCTGAATAGATTTTAGTTCTTTTTTATTAAAGATTTTATTTATTTATTTATTTGACAGAAAGAGACACAGTGAGAGAGTTAACACAAGTAAGGGGAGTGGGAGAGGGAGAAGCAGGCTTCCCGCTGAGCAAGGAGCCTGATGCGGGGCTCAATCCCAGGACCCTGAGATCATGACCTAAGCCGAAGGCAGACGCTTAACGACTGAGCCACCCAGGTGCCCCAAGCTTTTAGTTCTTTTATTTCTACTGTCAGGGATTCTCTAGTGTTCTCTATGCTTTTCTCAAGCCCAGCTAGTATCATTATAATCATTGTTTTAAATTCTAGTTCAGACATCTTCCTTGTATATATATTGATTAAATCCCCGGCAGTCAGTACTACCTCTTGTTCTTTCTTTTGGGGTGAATTTCTTCACCTTGTCATTTTATCTAGAAAAAAAGTAGAAGAAAAAGGAAAGACAGTAATAACAAGAACAACAGAGGAAAAAAACAGAAACAAAACAACAAAACAAAATAAGAAAGAATCAAACAAGAAACAAAACAGAATACAAAAATCTAGATCCTCAGTGTGTTTCAGTCTACTTGTTAAAATAAACTAGATCCCAAAATAGGAAAGGACAATGAAAGGAAATAAAAATAATAGATATATATATATATAAAACATTTATATAAAATAAAAAATTTTAAAAAGAGTAAAAAAGAATTGAAAGAATAAGAAAATAGCTGAAAATAATACTGAAGGACTAAAGAATTTAAAGAAACCCACAAATGCTGTATTCTGTTTTCCCCAACAGCTGAAGTTTTGCAGTTCTCTATTACCTGTAAACTTTGTGCTAGTCAGTTGTTCCTGGTGGTCTTCTTCAGGAGGCGCCTGTTGAGCTGATTCTCAAGTGCCCTTGAAGTTGTGGAAATGTGCCTTCCTTGACAGGGAGCCGAGGTCAGTGTAAGTGGCTTCAGATTCCACTATATGGTGCTGTTATGCTCCCTGAAGGCTTTCAGGACCTATGGGAGGTATGAAAATGGCAGCACTCCACTCTCTAGCCCTGGAGCTGAAGGTTCACACCTGCCACTATTCAGTGATCCCTCACAGAGAAGCAGTCAATCACTCTTGTCTCCCTGGTTTCTGTCTGAACTCTGTGTTCACCCAGACTGTGATTGAGTGTTTTTATCTGAGGCATGCCACTGAGTTTCAAGACTACAATTTTTACAGACTCCTGCAGCACAGACCATGTTCTTCCTCCCAGTAGAGGTGTGTGGGGGGGTATTTTGTCACACCTTTGCCTTTTGCTGGGCCCCTGCCAGAAGAATGGTGACATGACCATGCAGCGGTTTGCAGTTTATGGCAACACAGCACAGAAAGTCGGCACCTAGACTCATTCTTTTCATCTGGCTTCCTCACTCTTATGCCTGGGAATTCTGCCATAGTCAGGCACCCCTGTTCTTCTTGTGACCTCAGGAATCCTGAGACCATACTGCTCCACCTGGGATTCTGCTCTGCTTTGCCACCTGAGCACCTGTAAGCTAGGATTGTCCCCCACTGAAGCAGACTTCTAAAAGTTCCGATTTTGTGCTCAGCTGCTTAACATCGTTTGAGGTAGCCTCCTTAAGCCGGCTCCCTCCCCTCCACCATATCCTCAGATATATCACCCTGGATTCAAGTCTCTGCACACCCTACCTTCCAAAAAGTCATCATTTTTTTATTAGTAGAATTGCAACATTTCTTTTTTTTTAATGTTATTCTTTTTTTTATTCTTATGTTAATCCCCTACATTACATCATTAGTTTTAGATGTAGTGTTCCATGATTCATTGTTTGTGCATAACACCCAGTGCTCCATGCAGAATGTGCCCTCCTCAATACCCACCACCAGGCTAACCCATCCTCCCACCCCCTCCCCTCTAGAACCCTCACTTTGTTTTTCAGAGTCCATCATCTCTCATGGTTCGTCTACCCCTCCGATTTCCCCCGCTTCATTCTTCCCCTCCCGCTACCTTCTTCTTCTTTTTTTTTTTTTTTTAACAT
>NW_023270096.1:1168152-1214252 GCF_011800145.1 Mirounga leonina | reverse complement strand
CCCCCACTCCAGCAACCCTCAGTTTGTTTCCTGCGATTAAGAATTCCTCATATCAGTGAGATCATATGATACATGTCTTTCTCTGTTTGACTTATTTCGCTCAACATAATACCTTCCAGTTCCATCCACGTCGTTGCAAATGGCAAGATCTCATTCCTTTTGATGGCTGCATAATATTCCATTGTATATATATACACCACATCTTCTTTATCCATTCATCTGTTGGTGGACATCTTGGCTCTTTCCACAGTTTGGCTATTGTGGACATTGCTGCTATAAACATTGGGGTGCACGTACCCTTTCAGATCCCTACTTTTGTATCTTTGGGGTAAATATCCAGTAGTGAATTGCAACATTTCTTTTGTTGGATCTCTGATTTTTTAGGTGTTCGGAATGATGTGATAACTATCTAGCTGAATTCCATGGTCCAGACAAACTTATGGTCCCCACTCCTCCACCATCTTAACGCCTCACCCCCCACTCCCCACTTATATTTGTTTTGATTAGATCCCTGAACATGATGTCTTCCAGTTCTTTCTTTTGGAATGAATTCTTCCATCTTGGCATTTTGCCTAGACCTCTGTTTACTGTGTGTTAGGAAAAGCTGTTATGTTTTCTGCTCTTGAGAGTAATGGCTATATTAAGAAGAGGTCATATACTGTCCAGAGCATGGTGCTTTAGGAAGGTTTTTTTGGTGTATGCTGTGTGCACTCCACTCTTGTGTTTTGACCGCTCTTTTCTTCTGATCAGTCCTCTGCAGAGTTTCTTCTTGCTTGCAGTGTGGAGTGTTTGGACCTGGTCCAGTGTGTGGCAACTTTTTTTTTTTTAAGATTTTATTTATTTATTCATGAGAGACAGAGAGAGAGAGAGAGAGAGAAGCAGGCTCCCAAGGAGCAGGGAGCCTGATGTGGGACTCGATCCCAGGACCCTGGGATCATGACCCGAGCTGAAGGCAGACGCCCAACCGTCTGAGCCACCCAGGTGCCCCAGTGTGTGTCAACTTTTAACTAGGTGTGTTTCAGTGTGCTTGTTAGAAAAGGCTAGGTCTTATTTCCCCTAGAACTGAAGCTTTGCAGCACTCTATGATCAGTAGACTTGGCACATGCAGGGGTGTTGGGCTGGTCTTCCGGGGTAGGGGCTTGCTGCGCTGGTTCTCAGGCTACTTGTCCTTGTATAGATGTATCTGCAGTGTACAGTAGGGTGGGGCTTGGTGTAAGTTGTTCCAGCCTCCACTGGGAGCACTGTGTTGCTCACTGAAGTCTGTCCCTTCTTGTGGGCAGGGGGAAAATGGTGTCACTCCACTCTCTCAACCCCAGAAAGGGGAGTTTGCACCTGTTGCTGTTTAGGAAGCCCTCACAGAAGAGTGAACAATCTCCCCTCTTCTGTCCCCTCTTGTGCCTTCACTCTGTCTGTGTCTGAACCATCTGTCTACCTGGCGGCACTGTACTCCTGTGTCTATGTCTGGCATGTGACTGAGTTTCAAAGCTCCAAATTTTGGGGATCTGGCATAGACCAGACCTGCACTGATCCTCTGGGGGAGGGTCTCACTATGCTGTGGCTGCTGCTGCTTTGTCCTAGAAACACAGTCACACGACCATGTGGGACTAGGAGTTCACAGTAAAGAACAGCCAAAAACTGGCTTCCAGGTTAGTTGCCTTCAACAGTTGCCTCTGCTGCTATGCTAATTAATGGGACCGCCAATAGCTCCCGCCTTCTCTTTTGTCCCCTGAGAGGCAGTACCACCTCTCCCAAATGCACTCTAAGAAGGGGAACTGTTTCTCCACATGCAACCCAGGAGATCCTCAGCCCACACTATCTGCTCTTGGGCCTCTGCCCTCCTTCCCCACAGGAGCACTGCTAAGCCCACCAGGCACAACACTGTTGATGGTACGGACTTCTAAAACTTCAGACTTTGAGCTTCCCTGCTTATAAAAACTTGTGATGGTCAGCCCTACTCCTTTTCCCAACCAATGGTTTTGGGGAAGAGTTTTTGTTGTTGTTGTTCAGTCCCCTGAACGCTGTTTTCATTCTTTCATTCTCTCTCTTTCTATCTCACTCCTCTCTCCCTGATCAGGGGTACCTCACCTCTGCAGCACCCACAATTCTTTCCCCCCCAAATCAACTCTCTGCACTACCTTCCATGGTGTGGCCATTTTTCTGTCTCTAGATGTGCAGTTTGTTCTCTCAGTCCTCAGATCAATTTCTTGGGTGTTCAGAATGATTTGACATTTATATGGCTGTGTTTGAGGGACAAAGCAAGCATAGGGTCCCCCTTACTACTCAGCCATCTGGAAACTATGTAGTTGTCTTTTAAATCAGATAGAAGAAAAAGACTTACTAACAAAAAACATTTATACCCTCTTTATATTTACTTATGTAGTTATCTTCACTGATGCTTTATTTCTTCATGTTGATTCAAGTTACTACCTAATGTCCTTTTATTTGAGTTTGAGGAATTCTCTTTAGGATTCCTCATAGGACAAATTGGCTGGTGACAAACTCTCCCAGTTATTGTTTATCTTGGAATGCTTCAATTTCTCCTTTGTTTTTGAAGGACAGTTTTGCTAAATATAGAATTCTTGATTGATGGGATGTTTGTTTTAGAACTTTGAATGTCATCTCAGTGTGTCAAAACTTCCATTGTTTCCAATAAGAAATCAGCCATAAATCTTTTTTTTCTTTAAAGATTTTATTTAAGTTCAAGTTAGCTCACATATAGTGTAATATTAGTTTCAGGGGTAGAGTTTAGTGACTCATCATTTGCATATAACACCCAGTGTTCATTACATCAAGTGCCCTCCCTAATACCCAATTACCCCATCCTCCTCCACCTCCCTTCCAGCAACCCTCAGTTTGTTCCTTATAGTTAAGAGTCTCTCATGGTTTGTCTCACTCACTATCTTTATCTTATTTTGTTTTTCCTCCCCTTCCCCTATGTTCATCTGTTTTGTTTCTTAAATTCCACATATGAGTGAAATCATATGGTATTTGTCTTTCTCTGACTGACTACTTTTGCTTAGTAGTCCATCCACTTTTGCTAGTTCCATCCACATCATCACAAATGGCAAAATTTGATTCTTTTTGATGACTAATATATATATATATATATATATATATATATATATATATATATATATATTACATCTTATTTATCCATTCATCAGTTGATGAACATTTGGGCTCTTTCCATGTTTTAGCTATTGTAGATAGTGCTGCTGTAAACATTGGGGTCCATGTGCCTCTTCAAATCACTATTTTCTTTATCCCTTAGACTACTGCTTAGTTGTGCAAATACTGGGTCATAAAGTAGTTCTATTTTTAACTTTTTGAGGAACCTCTTTCCTGTTTTACATAGTGAGAAATCAGTCATAAATCTTATTGAGAATCTCTTACACATGATGATATGCTTCTCTCTTGCTGCTTTCAATATTGTTTCATGGCTTTGGCTTTTAATTATGTATCTAGGTGTAGATTTTGTTTTTAATTTTCCTACTTAGAGTTCATTGAGCTTCTCATATTTGCAGAATAATGCTTTTCATCAAATTGGGATTTTTTTGACATTATTTAAAAATAATATTCTGTCTTTTTCCATCCTGTATTTCTAGGACTTTTATTATGTGTACATTGGTACACTTGATGGTGTCCCACAAGTCTCTGAGGTACTGTTCATTTTTCCTCATTTTCTTTTTTATTTTTGTGGCTAATGTCAATTGTCATCTTTTCAAGTTTATGGATTCTTTCTTTTGCCATTTTAATCAGCTCTAGTAAATTTTTCTCCCCCTCGTGTTTTTTTTTTTTTTCTTTTTGGTGATTTTACTTTTCAACTCCAGTATTTCTAGATGGTTCTTCTCTTATAATGTATGTCTCTTTATTAATATTCTCTATATGGTTTGAATCAGTTTCATTTTTTCAGTTCTTTAGGCATGGTTTCCTTTAGTTTTTTATAACATATTTAAAATAATTTAGTCAAAATCTTTGTTTAGCAAGTCTAATACCCGTGCTTCCTCAGAAACAGTTTCCGTTTATTGATTTTTTTACCTGTTTATGAGCTTTCTAGTTTTTTTTGAATATCTCATATTTTTTGTTGAAAACAAGTTTTTAAATAATATAATGTGACAATTATGGAAGTCTGATTCTCACTTTCTCCAGGGCCTCTTGTTGACATTGCTTGTTGTGCTATTTGCTGTTTATTTGTTTATTGACTTTTCTGAATTAATCCAGTATAGTTTTTGGTATTCTTTGTCATAGATTGCCAGTGAAGTCTCTACTATATTAGCTTAGTGGTCAGCTAATGATTGAATAGAGATTTCCTTAAATACCTAAAACTAATAAATCTTTTTTAAAGGTCTCTGTTGCCTGTTGAAATATGTCTTTAGCACTCACCCAGGCAGCTTATAATTGTGTCATAACCTTTACTCCTTGCTTACATGGAGTCTCAAGGCTAGCCAGAGATAAAACCTTATAACCTTCTCATGTCTTTCCTGAACATGCACACAGCACTATGCTTGGCAGTGACCTTCTAGAGTCTTAGGAATGTGTCAGAGATTTTCAAAACTCCTATTGACATTTCATTCTTCAGTTTTTCTTTTTAAGTTTTTTGGTCAGTCTCTTGTTTCCCTCAACTCTTATCCATTGTCTCAGGCAGCTGTGTGACACATATACCCCTCTCCCAAGGGAGAGTTGTAGCACTGGATAACTAATAAAGACAAGCCTTTTGAGTCAGGAAACCACTGCACAGGTCAATAATGACAGTTATTTGGGAATTGATCTGTTCTGCTCACTCAAAGCTACTATTGGCCTGGGGAGGAGTAAGAGGGTTATGGAAAGTTCAAATGGCACCAAATTGCTGTTATTAACAACAGTGAAGTGTTTTTGTTTTGTTTTGTTTTGTTTCTAAAAATTTTCCCTGGATTGATGCAAACCTTTGGTTATTTTTTTTTTTAATTTTGGAAAAAAATGTTGATTTTGAAAAATTTTGTCAGTTATTGTATTGCTTCTGTGAAGAAACAAATATCCAGAGGTCATAACTCTACTATTCCCATTGACATCACCCACAGCCAACTTCTTTGTAATATTTTCTAAGTCCCTCTCAAGAAAATTCGTAGCTAAATTTCAGAAGATAGTAAAAACAAAATGTCTTTCCAATTCATGTTGAAAGACCCTCTAGACTCTAGTTACACATTCCTTGGGGGTCTATGAACCCTGGTTTAAGAATCCTACCTTGAAATGATGTGAACGATGAACAGGTAACACCCAACTTTCCAGCATCATAAGAAAAGTGCTGAGAGAGGTCCAGGTATAGACCTGACTGGCCTTTACTTCCTTCCTCTTAGTTAGCTTTCTTACTCATTTACTAATTTCTCCAGGGCATTCAACTGTTCACTCAAGGGTGCCAGGGCCCTTGACTGGGCTCTCTTTTCCTTGCAGATTCCTCAAAGCCACTCAAGGCTAAGACTGAAGCACCTACAACCATGAAATCTCCTTTGGAAGGTGAGTTTCAGTATGGTTTGGGTGCAATAGAGTCCTGAAATGATGCCACGGAATCCAAAGGAGGAGACTCCATGCCATTATATGGGTAACAAGAGGTCACTGGGTTCCTCAGAGAAAACATTACAATAACAGAATGGAAATAAAAGAAAGGTAGCAATGATTAAAAAGTTGTGAAAAAGTGGAATCATAAATATGTATACCCTTCTTCGTGAGAACTTCTGAGGCAAAAGTAAGAGAGAGTTGGAATACTCATGTGAGAAAAGAGAAAGCTCTGACTTCTGTTTTGCTCCTAATTTGACTTTCTGTGGGATTTTGGATACGTTGCACCACCCCCTCCATGGGCCTCTTCCCACCACTAACAATAAGAAACTAAGATACCTCATCTCATGGTACTAATGATCAATACATGGCAAGGAATTCTAGAAAGCTCAGCATTGATGCCTGATGAAGGTACCCAAACTTTGCAGTCACACTCTACCTCATAGTTTTTGGCTGGAAAAGAGGCCTCTGAGCCTAGTACTTTGTTCTCATAGCAACTTCTACAGTGAACCTGATTTGGAACTGGACCACTGAAGTGGATGGCTACCTTGGGAAGACCAGTGCTGAGCCAGGTAAGGAAATTCAGGATGTCTATCCTTCCTTCTTGGCTTTGAACTTTGCAACTGAAACTTTCCACAATACACACTGTTATGTGGAATTTAATTCTTCAAAACTTTGCCACACAAAGCTCAAAGGCCCTGGAGATGAGCAGAGTTGGTGGTATGGAGAGGGAGAGATACAAATTCAGTAATGAGCAAAGTCAAAGTGGGGTTAAGTGGTAGATGTGTTCTTAGCTGGTTCTTTGTTGTCATAATAATACACCTTCCAAATACTCTAAGCAAGAATAGGAATGGCACCATGACCTCAGCCAACTCTCTTAGGGAGATGGGCATTGGACTACATAAGGGTAATTTCAGGGCTTCATTACTTAAGCTCTTAACCAGGGCTCACCAAGCAGCTTGCAGCTGATTTCTGATTTCTCCAAAGTTTCAAGGATCCCTAAGTCATGATCTCAAAGTTCCAAACCCCAAAGAGAAGCTTTTTTGTGTTTCACCTGGAGCTTGTAGTCAGCTTGTATGCACTGATATGACTGCACTGATGGTTAAAATAGTGAAAAAAAATGTTATATAGTTGATAATTAGATGCTTTCCTTAGTCTGAACAACCTATCATCACCTGAGCTGGTCTGCCTTATCCCTTAGAGCTCTCCAGACAACACATGGTCCTGCAACAAAAGTGTCAATGCCTAGTATAGCAGGGGGCTTCTGAGACTCCAGGTTTACAGTAAGCATTTGTTTCAGTTAGTTGATGCTAAATAGTGATGACCATTACGACTGGTTTCATCCTCTAATTGTGTATCATTAATGGTGGATTTCTTAACTATTTTATTTTTTTTTTTTTAATTTTGGGGGGAGAGATAGGACCTTTATTTATTTATTTATTATTTATTTATTTATTTTATTATGTTCAATAATTGTGGATTTCTTAATGCCCATGTACTTCTCCCCTGCTGGTTGCACAGCTTTTTGTCTATCTTTAGGTATAGTTCAAACCTGTTTTGTGGGCTACTTTTGCATTGCCACCTTTGACTTAAAGGCTTCCATAATTCCATGCCTCTTGCAGAGCAACATCCAATGAGACAAGGGAGATTAGAAGATAATTTTTGGAGAGTTGGCTTGAGAAAATGAGAAGATAACCCAAGGGAAATGGAAATTCTCAGATATTTTGTGTGTGCCCAACATCCTCCATCCGTTTTTGTTTTGTTTTGTTTTGTTCACTACTTGGCTCCCTCTAAGGGGGATCCTTCCTTTAATCTCCATCAGTTTATAGCTTGGGTTCTCTCATTCCATCCAAAGCAGCAGAATACACATTCTTTCCCAAGTGCACATGGTTCACTCTCCAGAATAGATTACAACCTAGGTCAGAAATAAGGCTTCAGCATGTACAAAAAGATTGAGATCATACCAGGCATATTTTCTGACCACAACACTATGAAACTTGAAGTCAACCACACAAAAAAAAAAAAATGGAAAAAACACAAATACATGGATGTGAAACAACATGCTACTAAACAATGAATAGGTCGATCAGGAAATCAAAGAAGAAATATAGTTTGGGTACTCTCAGCTCCAACCATAGTTCTGAGGTCCACAAATATCAGATTTTTAAATTTTATTTTTTTTAATTCAAGTGTAATTAACACACAGTGCTATATTAGTTTCAGGTATATAATGTAATGATTCAACAATTCTATACATTGCTCAGCACTCATGATAAGTGTACTCTTTTTTTTTTTTTTAAGATTTTATTTATTTATTTGAGAGACAGAGAGAGAGTGAGAGAGAGCATGAAAGGAGAGAGGGTCAGAGGGAGAAGCAGACTCCCCTCTGAGCAGGGAGCCTGATGTGGGACTCGATCCTGGGACTCCGGGATCATGACCCGAGTCGAAGGCAGCCGCTTAACCAACTGAGCCACACACGTGCCCTATAAGTGTACTCTTAATCCCCTTCACCTATTTCACCCATCCCCCCACCCACCTCCCTGATGGCAATCACCAGTTCTCTATATTTAAGAGTCCGTTTTTGTTGTTGTTGTTGTTTTCTTGTTTTCTTTGTTCATTTGCTTTGTTTCTTAAATTTCACATATGAGTAAGGTCATATGGTATTTGTCTTTCTCTGACTTCTTTCACTTAGCATGATACCTTCTAGATTCATCCATGTTTTTACAAATGACAAAAAATTGCATTATTTTTTTATGACTGAGTAATATTCCAGATTTCTAAGACAAAGTATTTTGGGGTCTGGTAAAAATAAAACCAGTTGCAGCAACAAATCCTAAGGGCAATGGGATTCCTACCCCTCTATCCCTTGATCTCACCCCCTAGATTCAGAATACTGTAGCTCTAAGTGCATTAGACATTATACAATCTTTTCATTGAACTTATGGGAACACTAAATCTTACTCAATAGTTTGAGTAGTCACTATTTATTTTTCTCTGAGGGCTATAAAATTTAGTGCCTCAAATTTAGTGCCTTAAAATAACACAAATGTATTATCATACACTCCTGGAGATCAGACATCTGACACACTGAGCTAAGATCAAGGTATTAGCAGAGCTATGTTTTTCTGGAGGCTCTGAGGAAGAATCAGGTTCTTTGTTTTTTTTCCAGCTTCTAGAAGCTACTCATGTTCTTGGCTCTTGGCCCCCTTCCATCATTTTCAAAACTAGCAATGTAGCATCCTCAAGTCTCTCTCTAACTCTGATCTCCTTTGTTTCCCTCTTCCACTTTTAAATGACCCTTTTGATTATATTGAGCCTGCCCAGGTAATCAAGATAATCTCCCCTTCTCATGATCAGTTAATTAGCAAACTTAAATATATCTGCAACCTTAATTCCTCCTTATAATTTAAACTAAAAAACTCATAGATCCCGGGGATTTGGATGTGAACACCTTGGATAACCATTATTCTGCCTACGACAGTCATACAAGTAAATAACAGATCCAGGACTAGAAGCCCAGTCCGGTGGTTTCCTTGAGTTTGTAGGCACAATTGGGATAGCTAACTCAGGAGACTCAGTGGACATATTTTTTGAAGAAAAAGAAACCTGAGCACTTGCCCAGAGAGTGTGAAGAAAAGAATTATTTTCTTATTTTTTTTAAATTTAATTTCAATTTTGTTAACATATAGTGTATTATTAGTTTCAGGGGTAGGATTTAGTGATTTAATAGTTGCATATAATGCTCAGTGCTCATTACAGAATGTGTCCTCCTTAATGCCCATCACCCAATTACATCATCCCTCCACGCACCTCCCCTCCAGCAACCTTCAGTTTGTTTCCTAGAGTTAAGAGTCTCTTATGGTTTGCCTCCTTCTCTGTTTTTATCTTATTTTATTTTTCCTTATCTTCCCCCATGCTCACCTTTTTTTAAAGATTTTATTTATTTATTTGTCAGAGAGAGAGAGAGCACAAGCAGGGGGAGTGGCAGGCAGAGCAGCCAGAACAGGCAGAGGGAGAAGTGGGCTCTCTGCTGAGCAAGGAGCCTGATGTGGGACTCAATCCTGGGATCCTGGGATCATGACCTGTGCCAAAGGCAGACACTTAACCAACTGAGTCACCCAGGTGTCCTTATGCTCATCTTTTTTGTTTGTTAAATTACACATGTGAATGAAATCATATGGTATTTGTCTTTCTCTGACTGACTTATTTTGCTTAGCATAATACCTTCTAGTTCCACCCACATCATTGCAGATGGCAAGATTTCATTCTTTTTGATGGCTGGGTAATATTCCATTGTATATATACATGTACCATATCTTCTTTATCCATTCATCTGTCAATGGATGTCTGAGCTCTTTCCACATTTTGGCTATTGTGGACATTGCTGCTATAAACATTAGGGTGCATGTGCCCCTTCAAATCACTATGTTTGTAACCTTTGGATAAATACCTAGAAGTTATTTATAGTTATAGGGTAGTTCTATCTTTAACTTTTTGAGGAACATCAATGATATTTTCCAGAGTGGTTGCACCAGTTTGCATTCCCACAGTGTAAGATGGTTCCCCAAGGGAAAGAAAAAAAAATGTTTTGGCTAGAAGTAATTGACCAGAATATCAATAAGGTAGCATTTTTGTGAAGAGGGAAGTCAAGGTACTATTTTCTCTTAAGAGTAGGTGAAAAAAAAAAAAAAGTAGGTGAAAATCTCTACTCTTGGCCCCATGGAAAACATGGGGTACTAATTCAAATGCCCAGGCCAATCAGCCATCAATTAGTGGGTTTGGAAGAATGTGTTTATACATGGAGTCTCTAGCCTCTTTCCAGTCTTTTTCATAGGTTTGGGGTCTTGTTTGTCTCTCTGGATAGCTAATAAAGCCAGGAGAAAATTAAAAATGGAAAAAAAAAAGTTATGGGCTAGTCTGGGCTGATCCTTGGAATCTCTGTTTCTGAAATCATTTTCAACCATATACCTCTTTGTCTTGTTTCACCTCCTAGGAAAGGGCCTGCCTGTCTTTTCCATTGTTCTCATCATTTCCCTGTGCTGTATGGTGGTCTTCATCATGGCTTATGTTATGCTCTGCCGGAAGACATCCCAACAAGGTGAGTGATGAGTATGACTGAGTGACTTTGCCCATTAATTCATTCTGAGAATATAGTTAAGCATAAATTCTGTGCCAGCCACTGTGCTATGCACTTCAAAGTGCTCTTAGCGTAGTTTGGGATTGAGGGTAGGGATGCATGGAGGCAGACATGCAATCCAACAATGACAATATGATTTATTGAAGTTAATTCACAAATCTTTAGTACCAAGCTTAGTACAAGCCATCTCTGTAATGGATTGTCTAACGAGGATGTAAGAGAAAGAGAAGTCACAATCTTTGGCCTCAAGTTGCTTAGAATTTATTTAGAAAATTCAAAGTAGAAACATGGAATTTATCAATATCCATACATAGCAATATAGGTTATAGACTCAAAGCCTGGAGAGATCAATGCTAAATGTTTTCAGAGAAGAGAATCAGTTAGCGCTGAAGTGATTAACAAGGGCTTTTAGAAG
Organism: Mirounga leonina; assembly: GCF_011800145.1. NCBI lineage: Eukaryota > Metazoa > Chordata > Mammalia > Carnivora > Phocidae > Mirounga > Mirounga leonina. The sequence goes on along the minus strand of NW_023270096.1, from coordinate 1,203,171 downwards.
GAGATGGGACTTAGACCAGGCCTTGGAGGATGAAAACAAATTAGAAGGCAGCATTCCAGAAAGGAGGAACTATAAGAGTAAAGGTGCAAATGTTTAAAAGATGATTGTGAGTGGGGTCAATGTAGAAAATACAGGGGTAAATGCAGGGGGAAAGAAAAGTTTACTCCTGATTATGGAGTGTCTTAAATAACAGCCTAAGGAACTTGGAAATTTTTCTCTAGGCCTTGCAAAGGAACTCAAAGTCAACAATGTTTTTTTTAAGCAAAGGAGTGACATTATGAAGGTGCAGTTGTCAGGACCATTTAACAACTGTGAGCCAACAGAGGAAGAAAAAGAGAGTTTGGATGTTGAATTCTAAGTAAAACCTAGCTACACCTCAATACCTGCTGCACTGGCCATTTTGCCTAACATTAGTGTCTTTTTCTCTGTAGCAGCTCCTATTCCCAAGTAGCCTGGTTTCCACCATGACTTTCTCCAGCTGAAGGGGAGAAAGGAGCCTTGAGTATTTCCTTCTCCTGGGTCTTAAGTATAAGTTCTAGTCTTGGCCAGTTAACATAGCTATGACTCATGAGGCTGAACTTGAAAGTAGAGATATCTCAAGTAGCCACAAATCCCAGGAATACTAAAGGAAAAATATTCATCATGTCTCAATGAGACTAGGTATAAACTGTAACCATATTTGATTGTTTCCCTCTCAAAAACCTTCCAAGGCTTCTCATGGCCCAGGGGATAAAAGTCAAAATGTTGCATTCCATTTAAGGTCCTCTCTGATGTAGCCTATCTTCTTGACCCCCACCACTCCTTATTTTCATTTCCAGTCACTGGAGTCAAACAGGCCAATAAGCCATACACCTCATGGTCTTATGTTGTTTTTTTTTTTTCCCATCTAGATTGCCTTCCCAAAATTTCTATTATTTACCTCTCTATAAGAGAGAGATAGCCTTGGGCCATCAGTTCAATTTAACATGTAGTTACTGATTGCCTACTATGTGCCAGGCAGTGGACATATAATAATGAAAAAGACAATACCTGTGTTATGGGAACTACCAGGCCAATGGGGGAGGTAAGACATGGAAACACAATGGCTGTATCACAAAGTAAAGGGTGTATGGCATGCTCTGTTTGCTTTTTTATGGTTTAATGCATGCATTCCCAGTTGTATTCCTGTAAGATTATAAACCCCTAGAGGGCAGTACCAAGAGACATCTATCTTTGTACCAGGATTTATAGAGCTTTTAAGCCTGCACAGAATGTAGATAGTTCTCCTCCACAGACACTAGGGGGCAATGGTGTTCTATTTAAAGACCTATCTTGGGTGCACCGCGGAGGTGAATGCATTTTGGCTTTGGTCATGGTCCCTGACAGATTAATTCAGCCCCTTCTGTCTGGGCTCTGGCCTGGCCACCAAGTTTCCACAAAAACTCCCTGGAATCTTTGGCAAGATTCCTGGGTGGGGAGTGGGTCCAGTTCCAATGTCCTTCCCCCACCACACCAAGCAACTGTTCCAGCCCAATGTCCTGAGTCAGAGTATGCCAAAGAGGATAGTAACCAAGTGTGCTTCCTCTTCCTTTCTCTGAGAAATCTGTATCCCTGTGCTTCAGTGTACCTTCCCAATACCTCCCAGTCCTCCCTTCTCTCTCCCCTTCCCTTACCCTTTGACTGGTAACCAGTGTCCACTTTTAGCCCTTGTCCACTCCCCATGGTGACTTCTGACTTGAGTCCTCCTTCTTTTCTAGAGCATGTCTACGAAGTGGCCAGGTAAGACTGCCTCTTCTCTTCCATCTTCTGAACCCTTCCCTGCCCTCATTCTGTTAGTCACTGGCATGGAGGAAAAGGAGGTTGGCACAAACCCAATTCTAAGCCCAGAGGCCTTCAGGGTCAGGACACTACTTTCTTCCCTCTCTGAAGCACCTCCTGAGGTTCTTTCTTGGCTCACTGATCACACAGGATAATCCAGGTCCATCAACCTCCTGTTCCCAGAATCCCTTGATAAAACAAGAACCTAAGGGTCAGTTGGCAAGAATTGGGACAGAAGTGTGGGAAACTAGAATCCCAGCCTCAATTCCCTCTTTACGGGTGGTGGGATCTTGGGCCACAGGGCACATTCCAGGGAGGCCAGCAATTCTGGTGAAACCTGGAGAGTGGCCATTTTCACAAGTGGCTGCTCCAGCAAAGAGCCATTTTCCCAGACTCCAGGCAATGACTACTCCGAGGATCCCTGGCTGGGCTAGGAGTACAAGATCATCGCCCAGATCAACAATGACTATGCTCACCTGCTGCATACAGTTCCCCCAGATTATGAGCTTTTGGCCACCAAGGACAAGGACGTCTGCTAAAAATGCCCTGCTAAGCCAGGGCCTGCTGATATAATTGCCTATTAAGCCCCTGCTTTCTGCATAGCCACCTTCCCTGTTACCTCTCTTCCTGGATGACCCAACATGTCTTCCCTGCCCAACACTGAGGTTCCTAAGAGTGACTGGCTTTGCCTAAGAAGTTACCATATGCACTGCTACTCGGTCAGGTCTTAGACCCTTCTGTTTTCCCTTCTTCTACTGCTTCTCTTTGAACACCAGAGGGAAGTTCCCATAGCATTAAGACTTGGTCATCATGCTTCCAGATACCACGCAACTTTGGCCTCTTGCCACCAGAAGACCAGAGGGAAACTCAGCTTTGCCAGCTGAGGGGACCAGTTGTTTCCAGGATCACTTCCTTTTTTTTTAGGGCCAGATAGCTTTTAAATAAGATTTGTAAGTAACAGGTCAGAATTCAGTTTTGCTCCTGAACTGTGAGTCTAGTGCTCTGCTATTCTTTTGATGCTCAATAAATATCTAATCATGATAGCAACCTTGGTTGTATTGGTCTTCTCTCAAGTACCTACCAAGTGAATAAAGTGAGACTAGTTGAGATGTTTGGGGACTTGGAATTATAAATAGCACCTTTTCTTTTTTGGTCTTTCTCTTTCCTACCCATGCCATCTTTACCTTACTTCAGAGGTGGACCCATCTGGGACACAATGAATGTTTGGCAAGTTAGTACCCAACTGCCTTCCATCCCTTTCTCTGTAACCCTGCCAACTCCACCTGGATGACTCTCTTAAGTCAATTGGAAACCTGAAAATGAAGGATCCTTTCTTCTATTTCAGGGGACTGTGGATGCAGAGATAAAGGGCTCCTTTCTTTCTAAAGTATGGATATATCACCCTCAAAGATTTCTACCTCCTAGAATCCTAAAATCTCTGCAGTAGTTGTATTCATCACAAGTCATCTCTATCCCCTGGCCTCTTCTTACAATGTAGAGTGAGGGTCAAAGCAAGGAAGTCTTTTTCATCAAGCATAAATGGGAAATAAGAGTGTAGGGGTGTGTGTGTGTGTGTGTGTTTGTGTTTGTCCATTTGTGTGTGTGCACACATGCATACAACTTTATTTCAGTCTCCTCTGTGAGGACCTGTTCTAGGCTGGCTCAACACTACTTCCTTTCCCTCATATAATTCATGTCAAATCAACCTCTTTGCTCTTCATGCAACCTGTTTTTGCTGCTTTTCATTCCAGTGCAGTCCCAATGTCAGCTCAGGTTTCACCAAGAGCTTCTCTTTGGATGATTACATAAGTCAAAATAGTACAAAGAAATGAACAAGAAGGAATCCTCTGCTTCACCACCATCAACCCACCAAGTCCATGGTCAAAACCTCAGTGTTTTCCCCAATAAGCCAGATTCACATAGCTGGTGAAAGGAGCAACGTATTCTTCCCCACCATGCTTACAAGCCTCTGAAACAGGGACCCACCCAGGAGAAACCTCAGCTTCTTTCATGAAACAGCTGTGTCCAGACCCCACAGCCTCAGGAAAAAATAAATTATCTCTTCCTACTACCTTTGGAGAAAGGAATGACTAGGCTTAAGAAGAGAATCCTAACCATATGTCCATTAATAAAAGGAGCCCCAAACCCAGGGACACTTCCCTGTTACCCCCATAGGAGCTATGGACTCCTGGGGATATTTCAGAGTCTCTTGTCTTAAAAAGCTTAGAGATCATTGATTTTAATTCTCCCTTATTACAGATGAGGAAATAAAGCCTAGAGAGGAACAGTAACAGTCTAAAGTCACACACATCAAGTCAATGACAGAACAGACACCAGAAAACAGGTCTGTGAACTCCTAGGAGCATATTCATTGCAGTAGAAAGCTTATGGATATCATCTTTGCCCAAAAACTAATACTTTTTTTCCATACAAGACAAGCCAGTAAGAGAGTCCTGGGTATAGGGCTAGCCCAAACCTGCAGGGTAAGCTAAATAAACATGGGATGATAATATATAATTGTTGTAGGCAGATGGCTAGTCAGGGAAAGCTGGAAAACTGAAAAAAGGAGATTCCCAAAAAAAGAGAGAAGATATGAAGTCCCTCTAGGACAGTTTTCCAAGTTTTATCCAAGGGATGACCTACAGAAAAAAAAATTCCACGATTAGATAGACATGAGAAATGTTTCATTCTATAGCTCTCTATTGGAGATTTCCAGTGCAACATTAGAATATTAAAGGCTCTGAAAATCCTGAAATAAAACATCTGTATAACTTTGAGTTACCACATAATTTCAAAACCTATTTGTCCTCTGAGCCTACTTTTTTTTGCCTTTCTCCTCCACCCCTGACACTATTTCTCAGGAGGAAAACCCCTCACATACCCTATAGCATTATCATGACCACAGTTTAATTTTTTTCACAAAATTCCTGGATGGCATTTTGATCCAAAACCAAGGATAATGGTCTAGTACAAAGTCAATCAATCAGTAAACATTTATTATTTTCTGTAACCAGAGTACTGAGCTGCATGCTGGGGTAGGGATGGAAAGGGGAGACAGCAATCAAGGAAACATAGTGCTGTCCTCACAATTTACTGGGGAATTCAAAAACATCCCCTGGAAAAGTTTACTAACAGTTTAAGAGGTGCTATTAGGCAATAGGAGAAGAAAGGGGTACATATAAGGACCAAAGCAAGGAGTGTTCGAATGAAGAAGAAAAAAAGTGTAGGCTAACTTTCACAAGTCTTTGGAGAGACTAGATTTTGGCTGGACCAGAAGTATGAGAAATAATTGAATAGGCAGAAAAAAAATGGAGGAAGTATAACCAGAAGGAAAAAAAGACATGAGGAAGAGGAAAAAATAAATAAGGTCAAAATGCATTTAGAAGTCAAGGCTGAATATCAGGAAAGTGGGTTTCTAAGCCCTGTCATGAAGCTTGTGTGAAAGTTCTAGTGTCCTTACTGGGAGACTCTGTAGAGGAATGTGAAGAAAGGAAATATGAATCAAAGAGCACGTCCATCCCTGGGCCCTATATACCTTTCTAAGACCATTATGCCCCCCTCAGGCTCTGACAATATAAAAACAGTACAGGGCTGTAGCTTCAAGAGTTGCCTCACTTTTCCCCTGGCAACCTCAGATACAATGCTTCAGTTCCCTCAGAGTCACTGGAAATAACTTGTGACAGATTAGTTCATGTTTGGCAAGTGATCTTGTATCCAGTTGGCAATTTATTTGTTGTATCCCAACTGCCCTGGCCTGGAGCTGTTAGGCATGTGCCGCACTTGGGGTATTTGACAAACTGACACTCTACCACACGGAGTGTCCAACTCAGCTTGTCAAATACACGGAGCGTGGCACTGCAGGAGGCCAGGCCAGGGGCTTCAGTGGGGAGGCAAGATCTTCCTGGGAGATGTGGCCCTGGAGGGAAAGAAAGAAAAATGAGTCACACCCTGAACTCCAGAGAAACTGCTGAGGATAAGGACTAGCTGAAACATCAGAATAGGGAAGTGAGCAAACTAGGCATAAGGCTCCCAACCAGAAGATGGATCCTAAGGGAAGGCCCAGTTGAGATCACAGATGAGGCCCCAGTGCTCAAGTTGGGGTCCTCAGGCTTGAGTACTATAGCTATGGCATTTCTTGGGGTTCCAAGCTTCAGTGGACTCCTATATGCAGTAGGGAGAGAATTTGGTCATTGTCCTGCCGCTCTGACCTCAGGAAAGGACTAGGCCCCAGAGTCAGTGTCCATGCCCTCCCTTCCCTACTCTCCCACAGTCTTGTGGTTATGAACATAGACTTTGAGGTTAAACATAGGCTTGAATTTTGGCTCTGTCACTAAGTAGCTAAGAAACTTCAGATAAATTATTCATCTCTCTGAGTTTGTTTTCCACATCCACAAAATGGGTATGAGTACCTACCTAATAAGTTATTGTGAAAATGGCATGAGGTAATGTATATAAAGCTTTTAGTTCAGTATTTGATGCATAAAAAATGTTCAAAAATGGTGGTTGTGCTACCAGAAGGAAAGCAAGGGCCATTGACAATTGATTTAACAGGGTCAGGACAGATGAAACAGGAATGCTTTATGGCCTCAGCCTTTCCTAACATGGTCTCCCTTGTCCCATCAGGACTCAAGAATGGCAGCTATAAAATGACCATCATTTAGTCTTACCCACTCATATTATAAATGAGGAAACAAAGGTTCATATTGAGGAAGAGAGTTGCTAAAAGTTATACAAGCTGTACAGTTTGGGCTGTGCCTTATCACCCCATTGTGCCTTTCAGTTTTCCTCATTGGTTCTTTTACCTCCCTGTTATGTATATCTCTCTGGGAAAAGGGAGATACATCCACAAGGATGGCAAAAGACAAGCAGTAGACTTGGCAGTTAGGCACTGGGATCTTTCCACCCACAGCCATTAGGGAAATGAGGAAGCTGCCAGCAGATGGTCAGGTCTGGAACTTCTAGGGAAATTCCCTTGGTAACACCCAGATCCTGTTGATAAAAATTCCAGGTTGTCTGTGTCAAATGTCTCACCCTCTCCACTGTGGCAATTCATCTATGAGAAAGTAGCTGGCCTATATTAAATAATGGCATGAAAAGTGGCAAACATTGCAAGATTTTCAGGAATAGAAAACTGCCCCATGAGGTCAGAATGCCCTGTCCCAGCTAAGACAAGGCAGAGGGACTTGTCTTTCAGGAACAGCAACAAAAAAAAGTAGTTAAAAAAAAAAAAACTCAACTCTTTTAGTTTAATGTATGTTGGTGAGAGGGTGACATGCTTCTCCAATTTGAGATCTAGGAATGACTTCAAATATACGTCTATAAAGAGTTTTTCCCATACCCTCACATCTCTTATCTATTCAATCCACCTCAAGCCACCCAGAATTGTGGTTCTTTCAGCCAAAGCAACAATCTTGGTCACCATATATGGTATAGTGCAAAGAATCATAAAAACTTGGATTCTAATGCTGCCTTAGGTACCAACTAACCAATCATGGCATTGGACAAGTCTTTCTTTGAGCTTCAGTTGTCTTCTCTGGAAATGGGGACAAGACTTACCTGGCAGAATTGTTTGGTGAAGTGTTTGGTCCAGCTCTGGAAAGTGTTTGGTGAGCTTTCCAGAGTTTCCCATATAGGTGGTCACAGGTACCTTGGTTCAGTCCCTGGATCTGTGGGTGGAAGCCAGCCAAGAAAGCTGATTAATAGAGTTTGAGTTCAGGATGGCAAGACAGAGAGAACTGGATTGGTGCCTTTTTCTATAATTACCCTCATTGGCTACCAGCTCCAGTGAGAAGACCTGGATAAACTGGAGATGTCTGCAGCCTCCTGAAAGCCCTTTCTGACTTCATAAAAAAAGAGAGAAATATAAAATGGCTAAAGATTTCTTCTTAGTACACTCAAAGTTGAAGAGCCTTAGAGATCATGTCACCCCAGTATTAATGGAAAGAGTCAGTAGCTAAGCTGAAACCAAATAGGTTTTATTTCCACTCTTGATGTTCTAGTCCATGCCTCTCCAAAAGAGTATATATAAGAAAAGTAGGCTCAGTTGAGAAAGGCTGGTCAGACCCATAGGAAGAAGATGTGAATAGCTACATAGAGATATTAAGGAACTCTGAAAGCTCTTCTCTTGGTTCTGTCATACTAGACAAAACAACATCATTTGCCCCCTGATCTACCCTGGCAGGGTTAACACAACAAACAGCAGGACTTGCCCTGCACCTAATCCAGTTGGGTCTCCTCATACATACTGGAGGCAGTATGGAATTTTTTTAGGCATGGTTCATCCCCCCATTCAGCCCCACCCAGAGATATTTACTCATCATCACTCTTACGTCCTTTCTCAATAGAGAGTTGACAACCATCAAAATAAGGGATATAAAAACAAAAAGAGTCTTTAGGTAAATGGCAAAATCAGGGCTGCTACTCAAATTTCCTAACCCCTGAGTCCAGAGAACATTCCACTTCCATGTGGCTATCTCTTAAAAAGCCTGTTTGAAGAAGAAATGTCATCCTCCTTTCTCACTATTAGAAGTTTCAGGATAGAAGACAACTGGGAACATTCTTCTCACCCACCCTTGACCTAGGATCCCTGAGGAGAGTATAAGGAGAATGGGAAAGGCAGGTCCAAGCCATGTTTGGTAGCCATGGACACTGCCCCAGCTTGGGAATCCAAGCAGAGAGGACAAATAGATATTATACCTGTTACCGGAGTGGTGTCTTGGTCTCAAAGGAGGCAAAAGTTCCCTGGTGATGAGCCAAACTGCAGAGGCCAGAGGTAACTGGGCTTTTTGCCTGGAGGAGGAAGGTCGTGTGTTTTGAAGGGCCTTTGGTGTCTTCAAGAGGAAACAGAAATGAGGAAGATAAGGCTGAGGTTAGCCAACGGAAATCTGGGTGCAAAATGACAAAACAGTGCTGTTGTGAAAGGGTTCGCTACTGCAGCAACAGTTCCCACTGCCATGCACCACCCCCACACACACACACGCCCACTCGTAGCTGACTTCCAACAGATACTGGTTCTCCAGGCTGCAATGAGGGAGCTCCATGCTGCATTAACATTTATCCCAATGTTAATGAGGGAATCCTGGGATCACAGCTGAGACATTATCAAATGAAAATCCACATTGTCAAAATTAAGAAACAGACCTTCTGATAGATGAAAGAAAATTCCTGATATCAAAAAGCAAATTAGTGGCATAGCTGGAATTTAAATCCACTTCTATCAACTCCAAAGCATGGGTTCTTTCGCTGTCAGAATGCATCCTGGTCCTGAAATACCCTTTTTACTTCCCTTTGACATGGCTTCTCACCTGGCACAGCTGCATAATTTGCAAGACCTAGTGTAAAATGTACATGAGGGGCCTCCTATTAAAAAAAAAGTAAGAATTTCAGGATGATGACAGCAGAACATTAACCCCTATTGTGTGAGGTCTTCTTAAGCATGGAGACCTGGGAAACTTTACAAGTCACATGCTTTATGAAGCTGGCCCTTGCTGGCACAGCTCTGGCCACAGATCACATTTTGGCATCCAGCCACTTACAGAAAGAAGGAAAGAAGGAAATTCACATCTATTAATAATAAGATTATGTGCTTTACATGTATTATCTCATTTAATCATCAACTCTGTTATGGTATTATCATCCCTATGAGAGGATGAAGAAACTGAAGCACATAGAAGTAAAATGACTTGCCTACAAACACAAAACTAAGAATTAATGGAGGAGACAGAATTTGCATTCAGGTCTTTTTGACTCCAAATGTTAAGTGTTTTCTACTCTCCCACAATGGCTACAAGGAGAGAAGAAAGTAGTTGACCTTGAGAAGGAAAATATGGTGCCAGACCATATTAAGTTCAACTGTGAGATCCAGGCTTCATGAAAAGTGTGAGAAGAAAGAGAATGACTTCCTAGTGCCACATGTTTGCAATCCTTGGGCAGTCCCCATTCGCAGTCTGGAAGAAATTGGATTCCCATTATGCAGTGCTCTACATCATGAAACCTGATAACATGGCAGAAGGGAGAGGCAATTTTTCAATGCTTTTAGGGTATACTTGTGATTGCTTTCAATGATTTCAGTGCTCAAGTCCCAGTCCTTAATCTACATAACAGAAGTAGGACCCTGAGCAGTGCTCAAACCCTGGTGAATAATCAATCTATCCAAGCTACATACAGTCTTATAAATTAAGGTTCAAGAGAAAAGACTATCTGCTGGGATCCAGGAGTTTGGTGCCCCAGTCCTAGATTTGTTAGGTCTGTTTCCTCCCCTAGCTTTGGTTTTCTATTTAATCAACATAAGCTCAACTAGATGATCTTAGTGGCCTCTCCGACTCAAATATTCCTTGGTTTCTTTATAAACTGCTCTATCCCTGCCCCTCCCTCACTGTGGGCTTCCTTGTGGTTGCAGGGTCTAGAGACTAGGGACAACTTGGGATAGAGATTCACTTGCAGTTACACTACTCTGCAGAAACTTCCTTCTACCAGAATAATTTATTGGCTTTGTCCTTGAGACCAGTTTCCCCAGATATGGCTTCTAGAAAGATTCAGTTCCTTTTTATTTTTGGTTTCTGACTAAAAGCTTGGGGTGGAGTCAGGATTGTCCTGTGGGCACTTTCTTAGGGAGGGACTCCATCTTTTCTACTTACTTCACAGAGATTGAGTAATTTCAGTTGCCCACTCTTTTTTTTTTTTTTTTCACCTATCAGTTAAAGTAATCTACTAACTTTTTAAAAGGGGCCTTTTGGAGGCAATGTTTTTACCTAAAATAGTAATTAATAGTGATCACTTTGAACCACATAGTATGTCCATGAAAGAGAGCCTTGGGAGCCAGAAGGACGTGCAAATCATGCCATCTATGCAGAAGACCTGAATTAGAGCAAAGATATTGGGATCCTTGAAGTCCCTCTTTACCTCATAAGCACAAAGCATGTTGAGAAGGGCCAACTTTGCAGCAATAGCACAAAGGGAACTTTCCTCTAGGTCTGTTGTCCAACCAAAAGACTCACAGTTCTCTCATTTTGGATGCTTTTTTACTTGGCTAAGCCTATTAAGGGGGATGAGGGAGAAGGGAGTTGGATGGACAGGGCTGTTAGGCAGTGCTGGAGTCCCACACTGTAGATACATTCATTTATTCACTCAGTGCTGGAATGGAAGGAACAACTGAATTTTGAGTCAGAGTCATTGTGTCTTACATTGTAGGATTTAGCCCCTGAGTTATAGACCCACCTCTGTAACTCATTAACTATATGCCCTTGAAAAATCACGCACAGCCTGTTTGAGCCTCAGCCACCACATCATATTGAGGGATTCTTGGGAAGGCATGCACCCAAGGAACTATGTTTTTCTTCAGTATGAGATAAGATAATTTGACAAAAATACAAAGTGCTGTCAGAAGAGTGTGACTGTTCTAGGGCAGGGGACAAGGAGGTGGTTCTTGGGAAGGTAGGATTTTAGCTATATCTTAAAAGATGGAGAGACAAAATAATGATGTTCATGATCTCTGAAAAGCCTTCTCTGACCACCCTTCTCCCACTGAAAATAATTGCTCCCCACTGTGCTTGCCTCTAGTGCCCAAAACCTGTTCATAGCACACTTATGTGTCTGTCTCTCCCAAGAACTGCCCAAAGTCAGACTCATGTCTGATCCCTTCTTTTCTTCACAGGGCCATACATGAAATAGTTATCCCAGAACTGCAAGTTGAATAAATTAATGTACCAGTGCACTATCAAAAGAAGGGATCCTCATAGCCCAAGTTCCCCACATTCCTTGGCTTACCTCATCTCCATGAAATCTTTCTTTTAATTTCAAGTTTATTTCCCTGCTCATTTAATCCCATCTCTTATTGGAAACCTGTCAAGAAAAAGCCCCAAGAACAATTGCAAAGCTGAGGCCACTTCCTGTGTAAGAGGACAGTGTCTACACACTCCACCTTAACCCCAGTGATTGCTGTGCATATGATTGCACTGGAGCTTCCTCTGAAAAGAAACCAAAGGCTGATGCAATTTATAGGGCACCTCCAGGCCAGGATGGAAAAACTTCATGTGTACCTGGGCCTGGCCATAGAAGATTTACTGTGATGTTCCCCACAAGCCCAGTGACATTGACAAGAGAGGTGGCAGCAACTAACCTACCAACTACAGCTCAACTTTATTCAACAGGCTGTGTTGAGCCTTACTGGCTGCAAAACTCTATGTTTGGTACAAAGGGGGAAAACTATAGAACAGACCAGTAATATATATCCAATAGAATATAATGTGAGCTCTAAATTTTCTAATAGCTACATTAAAATTTGAAAAATAAATAGGTGCAAGTAATTTTCATAATATATTTTATTTAACCCAATGCATCCAAAATGTTGTCTTAACCTATAAACAATGTAAAAATTTATTAATGAGATATTCTACATTTTTTGAAATGCAGTGTGCATTTTACACTTATAGTACATTGCAATTTGGACTAGCCATGTTTCCAGTTCAATTGCCACATGTAGCTAGTAGCTAATTGGACAGCACATGTATAAAATGTGGTCCCTTCCCTCAAGGAATTCACATAAGTATGTACAAGTAACAAGTACTGTAGTGGAGGTGCATGTATAGAAAGGAGAATTTCACCAGAAGTTAGAAGTCCTGGGATACAGTCTTTTCTATGCCACTGGTTCTCTGTGTGACCTTGAGTAAATCCCTCTCCCTCTATGGGCCTCCATATTTTCATCTCTACAATGAGGCTGGACTAGATTTTTTCATTCAACAAATATATGTTGAATGTTTTGTAAGTATCAGGCATGGTGCCAGGCACTCAGGATACAGAGATGAACAAGACACATAACAATGTTTGCCTTCTTGAAACTTGCAGTGTGGTGGAAAGTAGGTATTAAACAAACATTTGTGGGTAAATATGACAAGAAAGGGGGAAGCACAGAGGGCTGGGAGAACACATAACAAGGGAAATATAATCCACCAAACTTGGATAGGTCAAGGAAGCCTCTCAAAAGAAGTAACCTTTGAAGGCTACCTGCAGAATGAGAAGATGTGAACCAAGTGAATAACTGGTGAAAGGCCATTCCAAGCAGAAGAAACAGCATGTGTAAAGGCTCCGTGATGGCAAAGAATGTGTTATATTCCAGGAAGATAAGGAGACTCATGTGGCCTAGAATTGAGTGAGCAAAGGAAAGAATAACTAAAAAAATGGTAGTAAGATAGATAAGCAGGGGACCAAAGTGGGAAAGGTCTTATATACTATGTTGAGGGTTTGAAATTTATCCAATGAGTCATGAATAGCCAGAGAAGGTACAGATGATGCCGTGACCTTTCATCTCCAAGACAAGGAATTTTGAAAGTTAGGCCATGAAAAGAAAAGTTTATTCCAACAAGCTGGACAAGTAACTTCGCAGAAGAGGCAGTGTTTTAAAAGACTCTTTAAAAAAAAAAAAATCCTTATGTTCAGTTAGCCAACATAAAGTATAATAAGATCAGTAGTGAGAGAAGTCTTCCAGGCAGAGGAGAGAACATAAGTATAAACACGCAGAGATGGGAAAGAACATGGTGAGCTTGTGTGAATGAGGGACGACTTATGTAACAAAGTAAATATTAGCCTAAGAATATCTTTTAGTATCTACAGATGTCCTAGAGTAATAGAAGCCCAAAGTCCTATCCAACAAATGTGTTCTGGGAGAAACCAGACAAAGTTCTTGGACCTACAAAGAGGTTAATTTTGTATAATCATCATCATCGTCATCATCATCACACTGCATGAACTTCCTAAGTAACAGGCACTATCTCGAGGCCTTTACATGTATTTGTTTATGCAATTTGATCACAATTACTTTATGAGGAAGATACTATAATTATCTCCCTTTAACAGATGAGGAGCTGTTACTTGCCTAAGTTAAACAGCTAGTAAATGGCAGAGGCAGGATTGAAATACCATGCAACAATTTATGAAGGGTAGGGGTTTTGAAGCAATCTACAAAAATATATAATATGGTTCTGGCTAACAAATATGAAATTCAGACCAGCTATCATCATAGTCTACAAGGGCAGTTTTATCCAGAAAATAACTCAATTTCCAATTTATGATCATTAGGCAGGCTGAGCTGAAGCTGATCTTTGCTTAACTTCTTAGAAATAAAAATAAATGAAATAAATAAGATAGGAGTCCCAGAAAGTTGTTTAAAGACTTAGAAAAACAAACTGGTTCCACTCTTAACTCCCTGTACCTTACTCCCAGAGTCCTTCAGAAGTTTCCATCTATGACAGAAATAATTGGAGTGCCCTTGCCAACCATCCCCATCTATTTTCTAGAATTGTCCACCTAAGGGAAAAATCCATAGGCAACAGTTTTTTTTTTCTTTTTTGTTATGTTCAGTTAGCCAACTAGTACATGTTAGTTTTTGATGTAGTGATCAACAATTCATTAGTTGTGTATAACACCCAGTGCTCATCACAACACATGCCCACCTTAATATCCATCACCTGGTTACCCCATTCCCCCAGCCCCTCCCTTCTTTAACTCTCAGTTTGTTTCCCAGAGTCCAGAGTCTTTCATGGTTTGTGAGAAAAATATTTGATTTTTTCCCATTCAGTTTTCCCTCCCTTCCCCTATGGCCCTTTGCACTATTCCTTATGTTCCACATAGGAGTGAAACCATATGATAATTGTCTTTCTCTGCTTGACTTATTTCACTTATAATCCCCTCCAGTTCCATCCATGTTGATGCAAATGGTAGGTATTCATTCTTTGTCATGACTGAGTAATATTCCTTTGTATATATGAACCACATCTTCTTTATCCATTCATCTGTTGAAGTGCATCTCGGCTCCTTCCACAGTTTGGCTATTGTGGACATTGCTGCTATGAACATTGGAGTGCATGTGCCCCTTCTTTTCACTACATCTGTATCTTTGGGGTAAAGGTCTAGTAGTGCAATTGCTGGGTCAGAGGGTAGCTGTATTTTTAACATCTTGAGGAACCTCCATACTGTTTTCCAGAGTGGCTATACCAGCTTGCATTCCCACCAACAGTGTAAGAGGGTTCCCCTTTCTCCACATCCTCACCAACATTTGTTGTTCCCTGTCTTGTTAATTTTAGCCATTCTAACTGGTGTAAGGTGGTATCTCATTGTGGTTTTGATTTGTATTTCCTTGATGGCTAGTGATGTTGAGCCTTTTTTTTTATTCTTATGTTAATCCCCATACATTGCATCATTAGTTTTAGATGTAGTGTTCCATGATTCATTGTGCATAACACCCAGTGCTCCATGCAGAATGTGCCCTCCTCAATACCCATTACCAGGCTAACCCATTCTCCCACCCCTCTCCCCTCTAGAACCCTCAGTTTGTTTTTCAGAGTCCATCGTCTCTCATGGTTTGTCTACCCCTCTGATTTCCCCCGCTTCATTCTTCCCCTCCTGCTACCTTCTTCTCCTTCTTCTCCTTCTTCTTCTTCTTCTTCTTCTTCTTCTTCTTCTTCTTCTTCTTCTTCTTCTTCTTCTTCTTCTTCTTCTTCTTCTTCTTCTTCTTCTTCTTTTTCCTTAACATATATTGCATTATTTGTTTCAGAGGTACAGATCTGAGATTTAACAGTCTTGCACAATTCACAGCACTTACCAGAGTACATACCCTCCCCAGTGTCTATCACCCAGTCACCCCATCCCTCCCACTCCACCCCCCACTCCAGCAACCCTCAGTTTGTTTCCTGCGATTAAGAATTCCTCATATCAGTGAGGTCATATGATACATGTCTTTCTCTGTTTGACTTATTGAGCCTTTTTAAAAAGGATTTTATTTATTTGACAGAGAGAGACACAGCAAGAGAGGGAACACAAGCAGGGGGAGTGGGAGAGGGAGAAGTAGGCTTCCCGCCGAATAGGAAGCCTGATGTGGGACTCAATCCTGGAACCCTGGGACCCTGGGACCATGCCCTGAGCCAAAGGCAGAAGCTTAATGACAGAGCCACTGAAGCGCCCACATTGAGCATTTTTTCATGAGTCTGTTAGCCATTTGTATGTCTTCTTTGGGCAAGTGTCTGTTCATGTCTTCTGCCCATTTCATGACTGGATTATTTGTTTTTTGGGTGTTGAGTTTGATAAGTTCTTTATACATCTTGGATACCAGCCCTTTATCTGATATGCCATTTGCAAATATTTTCTCCCATTCGTGGGTTGCCTTTTAGTTTTGTTGACTGTTTCCTTTGCTGTGCAGAAGCTTTTTATCTTGACGAAGTAAAAAACAGACACATAGATCAATGGAACAGAATAGAGACCCCAAAAATGGACCCTCAACTCTATGGTCAATTAATCTTCAACAAATCAGGAAAAAATATCCAGTGGAAAAAAGACAGTCTCTTCAATAAACGGTGCTGGGAAAACTGGACAGCCACATGCAGAAGAATGAAACTAGACCATTCTATCACACCATACACAAAGATAAACTCAAAATGTATGAAAGACTTCAATGTGAGACAAGAATCCATCAAAATCCTAGAGAAGAACATAGGCAGTGGCCTCTTCAACATTGGTCACAGCAACTTCTTTCAAGGCACAGCTCTAAAGGCAAGGGAAACAAAAGCAAAAATGAACTTTTAGGCAACAGTTTTGAATGGATGGGGAAGGGAGGAAGGACGAACTAACGTGATATTTGGAAGGAACAAAGTTGCATTTCTTTAAAATATATATTCTTTGATTCAAAATGGGATGGGTTCCCCTATTGTCTTTGATATTACACACACAAACCGTTTTCATCTTCCTAGTATATCCTCTGGTAAAAGGAAGGACAAAAATAGTGCATTTGGGGAGGATAAAGGGCCAAACCCTTGGGCTTACTCTACAACTAAACATCTTCTAGAACTAGGATGCTAGAACTTGGTTTAGCACTGATTTAGGAGGCAGTTAATTCTTACATACTTCTCTCTAGGGTTAGTTACCATAACACTTTTCCTTAATGTTCTCATCCTATATTTGCATATGTCAGTTTTTGTAGGCTCATCTAAAGAGTGTCAACCATTGTAATTTGTATGACGATAGGTAGTTCAGAATCTCCAATGTATAAACTGAACTTTTCTAACCTAAAAGCAGCCGTTATGATGTAGATGGTCAAATGTCTCACTGTTGAGGAGTGCCACAACTGTGTTAAGTGGGAAAAAAATATCAAAGAGAGGAGCGGAGCAAGATGGTGGAGGAGTAGGAGACCTGGATTTTGTCTGGTCCCAGGAATTCAGCTGGATAGGGATCAAACCATTCTGAACACCTACAAACTCAACAGGAGATCGAAGAAAAGAATAGCAACAACTCTCTGAACAGAAAAGCGACCACTTTCTGGGACGTAGGACGTGCGGAGAAGTGAATCTGAGGCGATGTTCGGGAGGATAGACGGCGGGGGAGGGGGCCTCTGTCTGCTGTTTCTGGCAAGTGATAGAGCCACGGAGCACAAAATCGGAACTTTTAGAAGTCGGCTCTGCTGAGGGACGTCGCTCCAGTGGCTAAGCGGGGTGTGGAACCCTCGTGGTCCTGAGACCACCCTCGGAGTCAAGAAAGGATGGGGGTGCCTGGGAAACCTGAGTGGCTCAGTCAATTAAGTGTCTGCCTTTGGCTCAGGTCGTGATCCTGGGGTCCTGGGATCAAGACCCACATCGGGCTCCCTACTCAGCGGGGAGCCTGCTTCTCCCTCTGCCTGTGCTCCACCTGCTTGTGCTCTCTCTCTCTCTCAGACAAATAAATAAATAAAATCTTAAAAAAAAATAAAAAGACCGCGGGTGCCTGAGTGCAGCAGAGCTCCCAGGTATCGGAGCGGAAAAGCTGGCTGCAGAGACGGAGCTGAGGAGCGGGCTCTCAGCTCGGGGTTGCCATAAACCATGATCTGCGGCACAGTAGGGCCACTGCTCCTCCAGCAGGGACCTAAAAAGCGGCAGATCTGGGGAGGCTCCCCTTCCTCCCCCGGGAGGAGCGGTGCAGGAGTGCACTGCAGGGATCTGCTGGGTTTGGAAACTCCACACGGGGTCATGCGCCAGAGATAGAAATGCTCGGTCACAGACCGGGTGAGCATGGAGTGCGGTCGGAGACCGGGGAGACAGGAGTGATTGACTGCTTTTCTCTGGGGGTGCACTGAGGAGTGGGGCCCCAAATTCTTGGCTCCCCTGGGGTGGAGATTGGGAGGCCGCCATTTTCACTCTCGTCCTCCAAAGCTGAAGGGAAAGTTTGCAGGGAACAAAAGCTCCTGAGAGCAAACCCGAGCAGATTACTTAGCCCGGACCCTGCAAGGGTGGGGCAATTCCGCCTCTGGCAAAGATATTTGGGAACCCCCAGAAGATCAGCAAGAATAGCGAGCCAAGACCAAATTTACTGATCAATGAGAATGGCAGAACTCCAGCGCTAGGGGAATACTGCACATAGAATTCATGGCTTTTTTACCATGATTCTTTAGTCTTTCAAAGTTAATTTTTTTTTAACTTTTTTTTTTTTGGATTTTTCTTTTTCCCTTTTTCAACCAACATCTTATCACTCTCTTTTTTAAGAAAACATTTTTATTTTTCATTTTTAGAGTCATATTCCATCCCTTCATAATAGTTACCCTTATTTTTGGCATATATATATAAGTTGTTCTCTCTTTAAAATTTTGAGATACTGTTTCTTCTAACAGATCAACATATACCCTAAATCTCTAACCTATGGTTTTATTCTAGTCTCCTGCTTGATCACATTCTCTCCCTTTTTTTTCTTCTTTCCTTTTCTTTTCTTTTTAAATCCTCTTCTTTCTTTTTTCAAACAACTTCTTTTCAATTCCTTTTATAAAATATTTTCTAATTTTCATCTTTACAGTCATATTCCATACCTTCAATGTATTAACCCTTATATTTGTACATATATAAGATTTTCTATCTTTAAAATTTGGGGAGGCACTTTCTTCTAACAGACCAAAATACACTCAAACTCTAGTGTGTGGCACTGATCTATGCATCAGCCTGACCATATTTGATCATATACTGTTTTTTTGTTTTGTTTTGTTCTGTTTTTGTTTGGTCTTATCTTTTTCTTTTTCTTTTTTCTCTCTTTCCCTTTCTTTTCCCCTGGCTTCAGGTCTTTTCTGATTTGTTTAGAGTATATTTTCTGGGGACATTGTTACCCTGTTAGCATTTTGTTCTCTCACTCATCTATTCTCCTCTGGACAAAAGGACAAGACAGAAAAAAGAACAAAAGGCAGTGCTGACTGCCAGGGACCTACTCAATATGGACATTAGTACGATGTCAGAACTAGAGTTCAGAATGATGATTTTAAAGATACTACCTGGGCTTGAAAAAAGCATGGAAGTTATTAGAGAAACCCTTTCTGGAGAAAAAAAAAAGAACTAAAATCTAACCAAGTCAAAATAAAAAAATGTCATTAATGAGGTGCAATAAAAAATGGGTGCTCTAACTGCTAGGATAAATGAGGCAGAAGAGAGAATTAGTGATATAGAAGACCAAATGATGGAAAATAAAGAAGCTGACAAAAACAGAGATAAACAACTACTGGATCACGAGGGCAGAATTTGAGAGATAAGTGATACCATAAGACGAAACAACATTAGGATAATTGGGATCCCAGAAGAAGAAGAAAGAGAGAGAGGGGCAGAAGGTATATTGGAGAAAATTAGAGCAGAGAACTTCCTTAATTTGGGGAAGGAAACAGGCATCAAAATCCAGGAGAACCCCTCTCAAAATCAATAAAAATAGGTCAACACCCTGACATCTAATAGTAAAACTTACGAATTTCAGAGACAAAGAGAAAATCCTGAAAGCAGCTTGGGAGAAGAGATCTGTAACCTACGATGGTAGAAACATTGGATTGGCAACAGACCTATCCACAGAGACCTGGCAGGCCAGAAAGGACTGGCAGGATATATTCAGAGCACTAAATGAGAAAAATATGCAGCCGAGAATACTATATCCAGCTAGGCTGTCATTGAAAATAGAATGAGAGAAAAAACTTCCAGGACAAACAAAAACTAAAGGAATTTGCAAACACGAAACCAGCCCTATAAGAAATCTTGAAAGGGGTCCTCTAAGCAAAGAGAGAGCCTAAAAGTAACATAGACCAGAAAGGAACACAGACAATATACAGTAACAGTCACCTTACAGGCAATACAATGGCACTAAATTCATACCTTTTTTTAAAAAAAGATTTTTTATTTATTTATTTGAGACAGAGAGAATGAGAGACAGAGAGCATGAGAGGGAGGAGGGTCAGAGGGAGAAGCAGACTCCCGCCGAGCAGGGAGCCCAATGTGGGACTTGATCCCAGGACTCCAGGATCATGATCTGAGCTGAAGGCAGTCGCTTAACCAACTGAGCCACCCAGGCGCCCAAATTCATACCTTTCAATAGTTACCCTGAATGTAAATGGGCTAAATGCCCCAATCAAAAGACACATGGTATCAGATTGGATTAAAAAACAAGACCCATTGATATGCTGTCTGCAAGAGACTCATTTTGGACACAAAGACACCGCCAGATTGAACATGAATAGGTGGAATACCATTTACCATGCTAATGGATACCAAAAGAAAGCTGGGGTGGCAATCCTTATATCAGACAAATTAGATTTTCAACCAAAGACTGTAATAAGAGATGAGGAAGGACACTATATCCTATTTAAAGGGTCTATCCAACAAGAAGATCTAACAAATATAAATATCTATGTCCCTAACATGGGAGCAACCAATTATATAAGGCAGTTAATAACAAAAGCAAAGAAACACATGGACAACAATACAATAATAGTGGGGGACTTTAACACCCCCCTCACTGAAATGGACAGATCATCTAAGCAAAAGATCAACAAGGAAATAAAGACTTTAAATGACACACTGGACTAAATGGACTTCACAGACATATTCAGAACATTCCATCCCAAAGCAACAGAATACATATTCTTCTCTAGTGCCCACGGAACATTCTCCAGAATAGATCACATCCTAGGTCACAAATCAGGCTCAAACAGTACCAGAAGTTTGGGATCATTCCCTGCCTATTTTCAGACCACAATGCTTTGAAACT
The DNA here is from genome assembly GCF_011800145.1 of Mirounga leonina. Lineage (NCBI taxonomy): Eukaryota > Metazoa > Chordata > Mammalia > Carnivora > Phocidae > Mirounga > Mirounga leonina. Next base: position 1,182,357 of record NW_023270096.1, on the reverse strand, counting down.
AGAACTCAATCACAAGAGGAAAGTCGGAAAGAACTCAGATACATGGAGGCTAAAGAGCATCCTACTAATGAATGAATGGGTCAACCAGGAAATTAAAGAAGAATTTTAAAAATTCATGGAAACAAATGAAATTGAAAACACAACTGTTCAAAATCTTTGGGATACAGCAAAGGCAGTCCTAAGAGGAAAGTATATAGCAATACAAGCCTTTCTCAAGAAACAAGAAAGGGGGGCGCCTGGGTGGCTCAGTTGGTTGGGCGACTGCCTTCAGCTCAGGTCATGATCCTGGAGTCCTGGGATCGAGTCCTGCATCGGGCTCCCTGCTCAGCGGGGAGTCTGCTTCTCCCTCTGACCCTCCTCCCTCTCATGCTCTCTGTCTCTCATTCTCTCTGTCTCAAATAAATAAATAAAATTAAAAAAAAAAAAGAAACAAGAAAGGTCTCAAATACACAACTTAACCCTACACCTAAAGGAGCTGGAGAGAGAACAGCAAATAAAGCCTAAACCCAGCAGGAGAAGAGAAATAATAAAGAAGAGAGCAGAAATCAATGAAATAGAAACCAAAAGAAGAGTAGCACAGATCAACGAAACAAGGAGCTGGTTCTTTGAAAGAATTTACAAGATTGATAAACCCCTGGCCAGACTCATCAAAAAGAAAAGAGAAAGGACCCAAATCAACAAAATCATGAATGAAAGAGGAGAGATCACAACCAACACCAAAGAAATCAAACAATTATAAGAACATATTATGAGCAACTATATGCCAACAAATTGGATAATCTGGAAGAAATGGATGCATTCCTAGAGATGTGTCAACTACCAAAACTGAACCAGGAAGAAATAGAAAACCTGAAGAGACCTATAACCACTAAGGAAATTGAAGTAGCAGTCAAAAATCTCCTAAAAAACAAAAGCCCAGGGCCAGATGGCTTCCCAGGGAAATTCTACCAAACATTTAAAGAAGAATTATTACCTATTCTTTTGAAACTGTTCCAAAAAATAGAAATGGAAGGAAAACTTCCAAACTCGTTTTATGAGGCCACCATTACCTTGATCCCCAAACCAGACAAAGACCCCATCAAAAAGGAGAATTACAGACCAATATCCTTGATGAACATGGATGCAAAAATTCTCACCAAAATACTAGCCAGTAGGATCCAACAGTACATTAAAAGGATTATTCACCATGACCAATTTGGATTTATCCCTGGGCTGCAAGGTTGGCTCAACATCCACAAATCAATCATTAATTTGGTGATACAATACATTAATAAAAGAACAAGAACCATGTGATCCTCTCTATAGATGCAGAAAAAGCATTTGACAAAGTACAGCATCTTTCTTGATCAAAACTCTTCAGAGTATAGGGATAGAGGGTACATACCTCAATATCATAAAAGCCATCTATGAAAAACCTACGGCGAATATCTTTCTCAACTTTCCCCCTAAGGTCAGGAACGCAGCAGGGATGTCCACTATCACCACTGCTATTCAACATAGTATTAGAAGTCCTAACCACACCAGTCAGACAACAAAAAGAAATAAAAGGCATCCAAATCGGCTAAGAAGAAGTCAATCTCTCACTGTTTGCACATGCTATGATACTTTATGTGGAAAATCCAAAGGAGTCCACCCCAAAACTGCTAGAACTCATACAGGAATTCAGTAAAGTGGCAGGATATAAAATCAATGCATAGAAATCAGTGGCATTCTTATACACCAACAACAAGACAGAAGAAAGAGAAATTAAGGAGTCGATCCCATTTACAATTGCACCCCAAACCATAAGATACCTAGGAATAAATCTAACCAAAGAGGCAAAGGATCTGTACTCAGAAAACTATAAAATACTCATGAAAGAAATTGAGGAAGACACAAAGAAATGGAAAACGTTCCATGCTCATGGATTGGAAGAATGAATATTGTGAAGATGTCAATGCTACCTAGAGCAAACTACACATTCAATGCAATCCCCATCAAAATACAATCCACTTTTTTCAAAGAAATGGAACAAATAATCCTAAAATTTGTATGGAACCAGAAAAGACCCCGCATAGCCAGAGGAATGTTGGGGGAAAAAAGCAAAGCTGGCGGCATCACAATTCCGGACTTCTAGCTCTATTACAAAGCTGTCATCATCAAGACGGCATGGTACTGGCACAAAAACAGACACCTAGATCAATGGAACAGAATAGAGCCCAGAAATGGACCTTCAACTTTATGGTCAACTAATCTTCGACAAAGCAGGAAAGAATGTCCAATGGAAAAAAGACAGACTCTTCAACAAATGGTGTTGGGAAAATTGGACAGCCACATGCAGAAGAATGAAACTGGACCATTTCCTTACACCACACTCAAAAATAGACTCAAAATGGTTGAAAGACCTAAATGTGAGACCGGAGTCCATCAACATCCTAAAGGAGAACACAGACAGCAACCTCTTTGACCTCCGCCGCAGCAACTTCTTCCTAGAAACATCGCCAAAGGCAAGGGAAGCAAGGGCAAAAATGAACTATTGGGACTTCATCAAGATAAAAAGCTTTTGCATAGCAAAAGAAACAGTCAACAAAACCAAAAGACAACCGACAGAATGGGAGAAGATATTTGCAAATGACATATCAGATAAAGGGCTAGTATCCAAAATCTATAAAGAACTCATCAAACACAACACCCAAAGAACAAAGAATCCAATCAAGAAATGGGCAGAAGACATGAACAGACATTTTTCCAAAGAAGACATCCAAATGGCCAACAGACACATGAATAAGTGTTCAATATCGCTTGGCATCAGGGAAATCCAAATCAAAACCTCAATGAGATACCACCTCACACCAGTCAGAATGGCTAAAATTAACAAGTCAGGAAATGACAGATGTTGGCGGGGATGTGGAGAAAGGGGAACCCTCCTACACTGTTGTTGGGAATGCAAGCTGGTGCAGCCACTCTGGAAAACAGTATGGAGGTTCCTCAAAAAGTTGAAAATAGAGCTACCCTATGATCCAGCAATTGCACTACTTGGTATTTACCCAAAAGATACAGAAGTAGGGATCTGAAAGGGTACGTGCACCCCGATGTTTATAGCAGCAATGTCCACAATAGCCAAACTGTGGAAAGAGCCAAGATGTCCATCGACAGATGAATGGATAAAGAAGGTGTGGTATATACATACAATGGAATATTATGCAGCCATCAAAAGGAATGAGATCTTGCCATTTGCAATGACGTGGATGGAACTGGAGGGTATTATGCTGAGCGAAATAAGTCAAACAGAGAAAGACATGTATCATATGACATCACTGATATGAGGAATTCTTAATCTCAGGAAACAAACTGAGGGTTGCTGGAGTGGTGGGGGGGGGGGGGGATGGGGTGGCTGGGTGATAGACACTGGGGAGGTTATGTGCTCTGGTAAGCATTGTGAATTGTGCAAGACTGTTGATTCTCAGATCTGTACCTCTGAAACAAATAATACATTATATGTTAAAAAAAAAAGGAAGAAGAAGAAGAAGATAGCAGGAGGGGAAGAATGAAGGGGGGAAATCGGAGGGGGAGATGAACCATGAGAGACTATGGACTCTGAAAAACAAACTGAGGGTTCTGGAGGGGAGAGGGGTGGGAGGATGGGTTAGCCTGGTGATAGGTATTAAAGAGGGCACATTCTGCATGGAGCACTGGGTGATATACGCAAACAAGGAATCATGGAACACTACATCAAAAACTAATGATGTAATGTATGGTGATTAACATAACATAATAAAAAAATATCAAAGATACTCAAGTGGACTCTTGCCTGGTGACAGGTATTTCAGGTTGTCATGTGAGGTCTTGTGCTATAGTGACAAAAGCATTGTGCGTGCAGTTCAAAGACCTGGATTTGAATTCCAATTTACCACTTTCCAGCTGTAGAGGATTGGGTAAATTACTAATATTTCTGATTATCAATTTCCTCATTTCAAAATTGAGCTAAGAAATAGGTACCTCATGGGATTTCAGGGAAGTGATATACCTAAGAGCTTTTTGTCAAAACTAGATAATACAAGGAAAGAAGCAAAAAAAAAAAAGAAAAAAAAAAGAATAAAGGAAAAAAAAAACCTACGTATTGTCACAATAAGGGGCACTGCTCCTCTATTCTCAGTTTTAGGAAGAATAAGAAATGGAAAATGGAAGGGGAAAAGGGTTATTAGTGCTTATTATACTAAGTATTATCATATCTATTACATCACTTATTCTTCTCAACAACCTTATAGAATAAGAATCATTCCCATATCAAAAATTGGGACACTGAAACTCAAAGACATTAAACAATTTCCCTCCAAGTCACATATTTAGTGAGTGGCAGAGCTGAGATTCAGACTTTTATTAGCAATGCCCCTAAAAAGACATGAGAGGGGCTACTCAAGCACTCAATATTTCCTTTGGTTCCTTAAAACCATGCAGGCCAGCCACTCCCTCAGCCTTAGAGAAAAAGGAATTATTCCACGAGATTACAAGCTCGATGAGAGCAAGAACAATGTCTATTATGCCCAAACTTTTTTATTAACTTGCTATTTTTTTCCTAAATTTATTTTGGGAGTTCTTTACATATTAGAGAAAATTTCCCTTTGTATAAGAATTGCAAGTATTTCCACTAGTTTATCATTTGCCTTTTGACTTTGCTTCTAGAATTTTGTACTTTTGTTTATTGCCAGCGTCCTCCATCAAGCTTTATAAGGGCTGTGATTTTATCTTTTTTTTTTTAAGATTTTATTTATTTATTTGACAGAGAGAGACACAGCGAGAGAGGGAACACAAGCAGGGGGAGTGGGAGAGGGAGAAGCAGGCTCCCAGCAGAGCAGGGAGCCCGATGCGGGACTCGATCCCAGGACCCTGGGATCATGACCTGAGCTGAAGGCAGTCACTTAACCAACTGAGCCACCCAGGCGCCCCTGTGATTTTATCTTATTTACAATATCCCTAATGACTAGTAATATGCCTTGTTTATAGTAGGTGCTTGATAAATGTTTATTGATGAAAAGCAGTTCTTCCTGTTGCACAAGCCTGAAGATGTGGTGACATCTAAATACTGAATGCCATGGTCTTCCCTTGGCACTGGTTCCTGATGACCTGGGACCTGGAACTAACCAGAGTTGAAGATTCATTGAATAAAGACCTAGACAAAGAGTATCAGGAGATCTGAGTTTCAGACCTAGCTATGCCATGCCTTTTTGTATGACCTTGGGAAAGTCCCTTCTTTGTTCTTCTTTATAAGGATGGTAGACTAGATGGTCTTTAAGAGCTCTTTTCTTGCATTCATAAATTTTCCAAATGGCCTGGGTGATAAAGATACCAAAGATACTACGACTAACACCTTGCCTTCCTGGAACTCATGTTCTAATGAGGGAAAGAGGCACTCACCAAACAATCTCACAATAAAAATGTGTTATGGAAGGTAAATGTAGGGTGTTATGAGAGAAAATAACAGTAAATCTAATCTGGTATAAGAGTTTAAGGAAGTCTTTCTTCAAAACTGTCTAAAATTAAGAACTAAAGGATGATCCAGACTATATAAAATTCTCTGGGTCTGGATTCTTTAATATAAAGTTCATTATATCATATGTATTTATATTATATATTATATTGTTTGTTGTATTACAAATAATACTTGTTATATAATATATATTTTTATTATAAACAGCGTATTTTTATTTATTTATTTATTTTATTATGTTATGTTAATCACCATACATTACATCATTAGTTTTTGATGTAGTGTTCCATGATTCATTGTTTGCATATAACACCCAGTGCTCCATGCAGAACGTGCCCTCTTTAATGCCCATCACCCCGCTAACCCATCCCCCACCCCCTCCCCTCTAGAATCCTCAGTTTATTTCTCAGAGTCCATAGTCTCTCATGATTTGTCTCGCCCTCCGATTTCCCCCCTTCATTTTTCCCTTCCTGCTATCTTTTTTTTTTAACATATAATGTATTATTTGTTTCAGAGGTACAGTGTATTTCTAAAGATTTTATTTATTTATTTGAGAGAGAGAGAGCAGAGTAGGGGGAGTGGCAGAGGGAGAGGGAGAAGCAGACTCCACACTGAGCAGGGAACCTGACGTGGGGTTTTATCCTAGGAACCTGGGATCATGACCTGAGCCAAAGGCAGACACAACAGACTGAGCCAACCAGGTGCCCCTAAACAGTATATTAATATACTTATATACTTATAAATATACAGTAAATAAATATACTTATATACTTATAAATATAAACACACACGTGTATATATATATTTATATTTATATTATTTATATTTATATATATAAATCTTTACCTAACTTGTGAAGAAAGATATTTAGACTGTAAAAATAATAACAAAAATGTGAGGGATGTCTTTTTTCATGTGGCTGGGGATTTTTCTGGACCTCCTTTAGGACACCATAGGTAGCCTTCACCCCAGGGCCCTTTGAAGCTGGACCTGAGCCTGAACCCAGTCTCCATGGGACTTGTAGGGGGATCTGCTACTGCTTTCAATAGTGCGAAACAGATACTCTCAGCTCTGAAAATCAAAAATATGTTTCAGAGCCTGAAAGTGTCTCTAACTAAATATCATGCCCATTTCTCTGACCCACTGATGCTATAAGACATCGTGGAAGCTGCCTGATTTGTCTCAATCCTTGGTAGTGGAAGTAAGAGGAGGGGTGTTGTGCAGTCCTCTCTGGTCAGCTTGACTCTGTCCAGGAGATGATCAGCTCTTGGACATTGTGGCATGTATTACCAGAATCCACAGGTTTTTCCGTATTCTCATTATCTATTAAAAACAAAAATGGGGGACGCCTGGGTGGCTCAGTCGGTTAAGCGTCTGCCTTCAGCTCAGGTCATGATCCCAGGGTCCTGGGATCGAGTCCCACATCGGGCTCCCTGCTCCGCGGAGAGCCTGCTTCTCCCTCTGCCTCTGCCTCTCTCTCTCTCTGACTCTCATGAATAAATAAATAAAATATTTAAAAAAATGGTGAAGAAAAGGGCAAGACCTCTGGGGACTCCAGCACACTGTGTTGATAGGACTGGGGAAAAGGAAGTGAAGGATGAGAGCGAACAGTCAACTAATGGCTATTATGTCCCAGGCACTGGTGCTAGATATTTTATGCACATCATCTCATGTAATCTTTCTAACTATTCTAGGAGTTGTTTTTCCCTTCCACAGATGAGAAAAATGAAGTCCAGAGTGCTCAAATTACTCCAAGTCACTCATTAAGCAACTGAGCTGGAGTTCAAACTAATGTTCCTACTTTCTTCTATACCGCATGACACTTGGAAGAATCATTTTAGTATATCCCACTACCTCCAGGCTGGATCATATCAATTTTTACTCCAAAGAAGAGGGATAATTGTAAATTTTAGGGAATTGCAAATATAGAGATCCTCTCACTTCTCTTGCCATGAGTTATGCTCCTCTGGTATGAAGTTGATCTTCTCATCTCATCTGAACCATGCCTGTTGTGGTTTAAGTCAACTTCCTGTCCCCTTATCCTACTTCTCCTCCAAACATTTTCCCCTGAGTTGCATACTTCAGCTTCTATGATCTGGTGCCTCTTTTAAACCTCCCATTTTGACCCCTAAGCCAAGCAAAGGGATTTCAGAACTGAGATTGGGACCACTTCCACCACCTACTTCCACTACTCCACTTTCACACAGTTCATCAACTTTGGCCTCTTTTCAAATGTCATTCTATTTGGTCCTTCATTTGTTGATCTTTCAGCCTATAAACATAGTCAAGTTACAACCAACCCCCCCAAAAATCTCTTTCCAGTGTTTATCCCATCTTTCTTCAATACATTGAATACAACCTTCTTGGAAAGTAGTTTCTAAACTCTTAACTTCCTAATCCACCATAACTTAGTTTTTTTTATTTGTTCCTATTTCTGCACTGACCCTGGTATCTGGTGTCATCAAATTACCATGAACTCCTAATCAACAAAGTCAAAAGCCTCTTTACTAGCCCTCATCTCCCTCAATGTCTCTGCAAAAGATAATTCTGTTGGCCATTACTTCTTTCTTTTTTTTTTAATTTTATTATGTTATGTTAGTCACCATACAATACATCATTAGTTTTTGATGTGGTGATCCACGATCCATTGTTTTCGTGTAACACCCAGTGCTACATGCAGTATGTGCCCTCCTTAATACCCATCACTGGGCTAACCAATCCCCCCTCCCCCCTCCCCTCTAAAACCCTGTTTGTTTCTCAGAGTCCATAGTCTCTTATGGTTCATCTCTCCCTCCAATTCCCCCCTCCCATTTTTCCCTTCCTTCTCCTAGTGTCCTCCATGCTATTCCTTATGTTCCACAAATAAGTGAAACCATATGATAATTGACTTTCTCTGCTTGACTTATTTCACTTAGCAAAATCTCCTCCAGTGCCATCCATGTTGATGTAAAGTTGGGTATTCATCCTTTCTGATGGCTGAGTAATATTCCATTGTATATATGGACCACATCTTCTTTAACCATTCATCTGTTGAAGGGCATCTTGGCTCTTTCCACAGTTTGGATATTGTGGACATTGCTGCTATGAACATTGGGGAGCATATGGCCCTTCTTTTCACTACATCTGTGTGTTTGGGGTAAATACCCAGGAGTGCAATTGCTGGGTCATAGGGTAGCTCTATTTTTAAATTTTTGAGGAACCTCCACACTGTTTTCCAAAGTGGCTGTACCAACTTGCATTCCCACCAGCAATGTAAGAGGGTTCCCTTTTCTCCACAACCTCTCCAACATTTGTTGTTTCTTGCCCTGTCCATTTTTGCCATTCTAACTGGTGTAAGGTGGTATCTCAGTGTGGTTTTGATTTGGATTTCCCTGATGGCTAATGATGATGAACATTTTTTCATGTGTCTGTTAGCCATTTGTATGTCTTCTTCAGAGAAGTGTCTGTTCATATCTTCTGCCCACTTTTTGACTTGATTATTTGTTTTTTGGGTGTTGAATTTGAGAAGTTCTTTATAGATCTTGGATACCAGCCCTTTATCTGTAGTGTCATTTGCAAAAATCTTCTCCCATTCTGTGGGTTGCCTCTTTGTTTTGTTGACAGTTTCCTTTGCTGTGCAGAAGCTTTTTATCTTGATGAAGTCCCAAAAGTTCATTTTTGCTTTTGTTTCACTATCTTTTGGAGATGTATCTTGAAAGAAGTTGCTGTGGCCGATATCAAAGAGGTTATTGCCTATGTTCTCCTCTAGGATTTTGATAGATTCCTGTCTCATACTGAGGTCTTTCATCCACTTTGAGTTTATCTTTGTGAATGGTGTTAGAGAATGGTCGAGTTTCATTCTTCAGCATGTGGCTGTCCAATTTTCCCAGCACCATTTATTGAAGAGTTTGAATTGAACATTTATTGCATGTTTTTTTCCTGCTTTGTCAAAGATTATTTGACCATAGAGTTGAGGGTCCATATCTGGGTCCTCTATTCTGTTCCATTGGTCTATATGTCTGTTTTTGTGCCAGTACCATGCTGTCTTGGTGATCACAGCTTTGTAATATAGCTTGAAATCGGACAACGTGATGCCCCCAGCTTTGTTTTTCTTTGTCAACATTTCCTTGGCGATTCGAGGTCTTTTCTGATTCCATACAAATTTTAGGATTGTTTGTTCCAGCACTTTGAAAAATGTCATTGGAATTTTGATTGGGATGGCATTGAATGTATAGATTGCTCTGAGTAGCATAGACATTTTAACAATGTTATTTCTTCTGATCCATGAGCATGGAATATTTTTCCATCTTTTTGTGTCTTCAATTTCTTTCATGAGTGTTCTGTAGTTGCTAGAGTATAGATCCTTTACCTCTTTGGTTAGGTTTATTCCGAGGTATCTTATCATTTTTGGTGCTATTGTAAATGGAATCGTTTCTCTAATTTCTCTTTCTACAGTTGCATTGTTAGTGTAAAAGAAAGCAACTGATTTCTGTGCATTGATTTTGTATCCTGCCACATTACTGAATTGCTGTATGAGTTCTAGTAATTTGGGGGTGGAGTCTTTTGGGTTTTCCACATAAAGTATCATATCATCTGTGAAAAGAGAGAGTTTGACTTCTTTGCCAATTTGAATACCTTTTATTTCTTTTTGTTGTCTGATTGCTGTTCCTAGGACTTCTAGTAGTATGTTGAACAATAGTGGTGAGAGTGGGCATCCTTGACATGTTCTGTTTTCAGGGAAAAGCTCTCAGCTTTTCCCTCACTGAAGATGATATTCACTGTGGGTTTTTCATAGGTGGATTTTATGAACTTGAGGAATGTTCCCTCTATCCCTATACTCTGAAGAGTTTTAATCAGGAAAGGATGCTGTATTTTGTCAAATGCTTTTTCTGCATCAATTGAGAGGACCATATGGTTCTTCTCCCTCCTCTTATTAATGTGTTCCATCACATTGATTGATTTGTGAATGTTGAACCACCCTTGCATCCTGGGGATAAATCCCACTTGGTCGTGGTGGATGATCCTTTTAATGTATTGTTGGATCCTATTAGCCATTACTTCTTTCTTAAAGCCCTGTCATCAACTGGTTGGAGGATATCCTCCCTCTTCAGATTGAATTATATCATCAGAAGCTACACAAGCATGGTTTAGATGAGATGTAAAGATCAGTTTCCTGCCAAAGGATCATCGCTCATAGCAGTGACTGCCTTCTTCATTTGCTTCCCTAGTGCCTAACTCAGAACCTGGTCCAGGGTAGTGTTTAGTGATAATTGTTAAATATGTTTACCTCCACTCTCCTAATTCACATATCTTCCTGATCATTCTTGGTTTTCTTCATGGGCTCCTCTTTCTTTTCTTGCTCCTCATTACATATCAGTGTTTCCCAGAGCTCTGTATTTTTCTTTGTGTATACATACGTGTGTCTGCATGCTTGTTCACTATCTTCCCCACATCTAGAACAGAAGATTAAATTGATATTGAACATATCTTCCTGAATGTCTAAGTCTTCATGTCCTCAAACTTACTCCTCAAACAAACCTGCCCATCATCCTGGAGGGAATCTATATCTCCATGGAAGGAATCCAAGATAGAAAAATAAGTCATCTTTGGCCCCCATTATGTATTTTTATTAATACTTTAATTATAACACTTACTACCTTTTAACATGATATTTTATGCTTTACTCTTCCATCATTATATCCAGGGGTTCCCTTAAAGACAAGGGTCTCTGTATAAACTAATTTCTGCATCCCCATTTTTTTTTTTTTTGGCACAGAGTAAGTTACTGTTTAGGTAGTGTTGGCTGAATGGAAAGCAATGAGGTCAGCTCCAAGAGTGCCTATATTAAGAGGGACAATGATCTTGTCCCTAATGATTAAGAAGAAAATAAAAAAAAATATATAAACTTAATCTTCATTTTCAGTCAATAACATCTTTCTCCTTATTTGGTATTTATTGCCAGGATTATCTCTTAACAATACAGTTCTAATGGTGTTATTCCAGTGCTTAAAAAGTGATCAGAGGCTTCCCATTTCCTGAAGTTAAAAGTTCAAAATTCCTCAGTCAGGAAGTCAGGACCCTTCACAATCTGTCTGTAACCTAAGTTTTCATCATTTTCCACCTATCCTATATTCCAGATACAACACATCTTTTTTTTTTTTTTAAGATTTTACTCATTTATTTGAGAGAGAGAATGAGACAGAGAGAGAGAGCATGGGGGGGGGAGGATCAGAGGGAGAAGCAGACTCCCTGCTGAGCAGGGAGTCCGATGCAGGACTCGATCCTGGGACTCCAGGATCATGACCTGAGCCGAAGGCAGTCGCCCAACCAACTGAGCCACCCAGCCGCCCGATACAACACATCTTTTACTCTAATACACCTCTGACCTTTCCACATGCCTCTCTGTGGACCTAGAAAGTTTCCTTGACCTCTCATATCTATCTTGACAAGAGACTTGGTGTTTGTTCTTCAAGCCCAGCTCAATTATAACCTCCTCTGAGAAACCTCTTCTGCCCCCCCCAAAGTCTCTTGTACTTTGTATATCCCTCATTTATGGACTGATCACATTGCATTTAGGTTATCTGTTTACATGGCTAGAAGGTGAGCTCTACCAAGCACTAGCCTTGACTTACTTGTTTTGGGATTCTCAGATCCTAGAGTAAGTTCCACTATGAAGCAGACTTTCTATAAATTCTTGTTAAATCTGATTAAAAGGCCCATTGAAAAATCATTTCCGTACATGTTTAGTCTCCAACGCCAGTCCTACCCCAATCCAAATCTCTTCATATGGCAAGAGTCTCTTCTTTTCTTAGGCTCTGTACTTACCACACAGTAGGCTCTCAGTGAAAGATCTAGAATCAAGATCTGTCTAGAGGTGAATAGGATGGCACAGCAACTGAGTTGTCTTCTAAACCTCTACTTTCTTCCCATGAACATACTGGGATAAAATTTGATAAGAAACACAGTTTCAATCAGGGTTACATTCCTGTCACCTTAGGTAAGGAAAAGGAGGAAATGAAAATCAGAAAGAAGTGGAAAAGCTGGGGTGGAGCTGGAAGGAGAGAATCTCTCATCTAAAATCAAAAGACAAAGTTGTAAATAGACCTCAGTCCTTGGGTAGATACTAGAAAAATAACTGTGTTCAATTTATTTAATGACTATTTTTCTTAGAATTCACAGAATTCCTGATCCCGTATTAAAAACTAAGAAAGAGTTTACAGAATGTAGACACAGAATGGCGTAGGACAAGAGCTGAGGTAAGATAAAGCTATGACATAGGTTTATATTCTGGCTTTGCCACTGACCCACTTAAGCAAGTTTCTTTCCCTTTCTGGGCTTCAGTGCTCCCAAGTGAAAAATAAGGAGATTGGTTCCTTGACATTACAGAGTGAGACAGAAATGCTTTTGAAAAATGTGAACTTACTTCTAAAGCAGAGATCTCTCACCATGAGACACAAGTTTTGGTTTCAGACAACCTCCAGCCCCCATTTTTGAGAAGACACCTAGAGTTAACTTGACCGTATTCCATGTACTGACTTATGCAATTCAAATTCACAGGGACGAGATGTAATACAGAGGGAGTTTGTTTGTTTGTCCGTTTGTTAATTTCAGAGCAAATATAACCCCTAAACAACTGGGAATGCTCATGTTGGCTGAAAAATTCTCTCTTGCTCAGAAATATCTATTCTGGAAGCCAAATTAATCAGAAAGTTACTTGATAAGAACACAGATATTACAAAGGAGACCAGGTAAACTTAATGAATTCTTCCTTTCTTCAAATCTCTTCATCCAAGAAGGGGTGAAAACGAGGATCGGAATCATCTATTTTTTTTTTCTCTGTCCCTTTGATACTACCATGAATACAATTACCACTATCAGTTCTTGGTGCTGTTCCCCCCCCCCCGCAGTGTTCATGCAGAACCCCCACCCACCCTTTGTTATTTCTGAAGTTGAGCTAATCCTGTTGATGGGGTTTCTATAACTTCTTTAACATTTAGTCAGACCTCTTGAGATTCCACCTTAATTAGATTTCTGATTTCTGTGATGCCCTGTTCTTTCCTACTCTGATAACTGGAGCTCCTGTTCCCTTAAGGACTTCTCTAGATAATCTATTGTATGCTGATTTTACTAGGTGAAATCTCAGGAGAACCTTTGCCTTAGGTGGATGAGATGACAGAAGAGGGCCTCACTTTGCCCTTACTCTTAGGTACAAAGAGCTCTGCTCTCTCCCCTGGTAGAAATAAGGGTGGACTTTAGGGACTCAGGAAGATTCAGGGGATTTGCAGATACACTTTATTTTTTGTTGAGGTTGTTGATTGAAAAGTTTGGTAACCAAACTGCTGTGTTCTTATCAGGGTCAAATACAATTTTATGGGAAAGGCCTTAGGCCATAGAGAAGTTACTTCCATGGTGAGGCAAGATTAGTGAGCATACTAGTCAAAGAGGTTATCCTTTCCTTCCTCCTGTTCCCCTCTTCTTTCCTTCTTCTTTTACTCACCTCTCTCCTCTATTGTCTCCTGTCATCCCCCTACCTTTTTTTTTTTCTTTCCTCATCTCCTTCACCTTTTCCTATTCTCTTTTTGAAGTTGGGATAGATATTAGGACTAGTGGTGGGATAAACCTGAGACTGATCCTTGGATTATAACTGGGTATAGCCACTATGAGCACTTTGAGTTGCAGAGGAAAGAGGAGAAGAAGAAGAAGAAGAAGAAGAAGAAGAAGAAGAAGAAGAAGAAGAAGAAGAAGAAGAAGAAGAAGAA
>NW_023270096.1:1153697-1168142 GCF_011800145.1 Mirounga leonina | reverse complement strand
AAGAAGAAGAAGAAGAAGAAGAAGAAGAAGAAGAAGAAGAAGAAGAAAGAAGAAGGAGGAGGAGGAGGAGGAAGAGGAGGAGAAGGAGAAGAAGGAAGAAGAGGAAGAGGAGGAAGAGGAGAAAGAAAGAGGAGAAAGGAGGAGAAGGGAGTGAGGAGGAGGAGGAAGCAGAAGAAGCAGAAGCAACAGCAAAGAGGGTTATTGGAAGAAATGATAATGGATTTGAAATGTCAGGTCCCCTCTCAGGAAAGCACATAGATTTTGGACTTTATATTTAAACTCCTTCCAAGACCTCTGCCCCAAACAGGATAAGCCTTATCCACCGAAAACACTGTGCTGTAGGTTCTGTTCTTCTTGGAAATATCTTCTGCTAAGAAAAGCTTTGCTGGCATCCAAAGGCACAACCATACTGTCAAAGGGCTCACAAGATGACTTCTTCCTTCTTCATCCAAGATGGAGTCCCTCCATTTGCACCTTCTTCCTGGACAGTGCCAAGAGTCTGGTGTGTCCATTTATTTTTAGTTCAGATGAGACTGTTTCAGACCTACCCTAGTCAATCAGGCTTAGAGTTGAAAAGAGATGTACTTATTCATTGGACAAACTGAGGCAGAAGTACTTCATCTCCCAGAATTTCAGCTGCCTAAGAAAGATGGGGTCATAGATAGTCTAATCTCTCCAAGCTATAACAGCCCTTAGGAACCAAATATCCTCACCTCCTTTTTATACAGATGAGAATGCTGAGACCGAAGGAAATAAAAAAAATTCATGTGGGAAAGGGACTAGCTTGTGCATGGCTCATAGTAGACACTCAGTAAATATCAGTTCCTTTCTGCTCCATTTAAAAAATTCTTTTTTTGACAGGAATTGAATTAAAACTGTAGATTTCTTTGGGCAGTATAGACATTTTAAAAATATTTGTTCTTCTAATCCATGAGCATGTAATGTCTTTCCATTTGTTTGTATTGTCTTCAATTTTGTTCATCAGTGTTTTATAGTTTTCAGAGTACAGGTCTTTCACATCTTTGGTTAGATTTATTCCTAGGTATTTTATTTTTTTGTGTAATTGTAAATAGAAATTTCTTAATTTCTCTTTCTGCTGCTTCATTGTTAGTGTATAGAAATGCAACAGCTCACTTGGGTTGAGCACAGGATGATGTATGGAACTGTTGAATTGCTATATTGTACACCTGAGATTACTATAACACTGTAGGTTAACTAACCAGAATTAAAAACTTAAAAAAAAAAGAAATGCAATAGATCCGATAAAGGGTTAGTATCCAAAGTATATAAAGGTCTTATAAAAATAAACAAAGAAAACCCAAATAATCTAATATAAAAATGGGCAAAAGAAATGAACAAACATTTCTCCAAAGAAGACATCCAGATGGTTAACAGACACATGGAAAGATGCTCAACATCACTCATCATCAGGGAAATACAAATCAAAACAACACCTCATACCTGTCAGAATGGCAAAAATCAATGGCACAAGAAACAACAGGTGTTGGCAAGGAAGTGGAGAAAAAGGAACCCTCTTGCACTGTTAGTGGGAAAGCAAACTTGTGCAGCCACTCTAGAAAACAGCATTGAGGTTCCTCAAAAAGTTAAAAATAGAACTACTTATAATCCAGCAATCACACTACTGGGTATTTACCCAAAGAATACAATAACATTAATTCAAAGAGATACATGAACCTCTATGTTTATAGCAGCATTATTTACAATAGCCAAGATATGGAAACAGCAAAGTGTCCATCAGTTGATGAATAGATAAAGGAGATGTGATATATATTGGAATATTACTCAGCCTTAAAATAAGAATGAAATCTTGTCATTTGCAACAACATGGATGGAGCTACAGAGTATAATGCTAGGTGAAATAAGTCAGAGAAAGACAAATACCATATAATTCCACTCACATGTGGAATTTAAGAAACAAAACAAGCGAAGTAACAAGAGAGAGAAGAGAGAGACAAGGCAAGAAACAGACTCATCTATAGAGAACAAACTGATGGTTACCAGAAGGGAGGTGGGTGGGTGGATGGGTTAAATATGTTGTGGGGATTAAGGAGATCACTTGTGATGAGTACTGGGTGATGTATGAAATTGTCGAATCACTATATTGTACACCTAAAACTAATATAATACTGTATGTTAGCTATACTGGAATTAAAATAAAAGAAAAAGAAAAAGAAAGAACTCTTAGCAGGAGATTTCTAATATTGCAACCAGTGTCCTTCTTGCATACTACACTACCTCCAGATGGCTATCAACCCTCTGGATGGCTGGGCTATGTACACCTTTGGTGATTTTTTACCTCCAAGCCTTTTTTAAAAAAAAATTATTTTAAATTCTAGCATAGTTAACATACAGTTTTACATTAGTTTTAGGTATACAATATAGTGATTCAACAATTCCATGAATTACCCAGTGCTCATCACTACAGGGGCCCTCCTTAATCTACATCACCTATTTCACCCATCCCCCCACACTATCTCCAAGCCTTTGAACTTCCCTACAACTGACTGACTCCTTCTCATCCCTCAGATCTTAGCTTAAAATATTCTTTTCATGGAATGGCTTCCCTTTAAATCCTAGGTAAATAAAGTAGCTCTCCTTACCCATTTTCCCTCACACACTTAGAACCCTATGGATTTACTCCAGAGTACTTCGTACCATTTGGGGTAATTTATATTTTGGTCAATTTACATGTTTATTGCTGATCACCTCTCTAGTTCTGGACACTACATTTTGTGATTGGGAACTCTGTAAGATAAGCAAGAATTGTGTTTCATTCATAGATATGTTAGCCTAGCATAGTACCTGGCACATGGTAGGAAATACTAAATAATATTTAGTGAGTAAATGACTGGTGCCCCTGATACAACATAAGTCAAGATGAGAGGAGATGGTTTACTGGCATCATTTTTATGATTAGGTTGAAACAGAGAAGCTGAAGGCATGGTAAGGCCAAAGAATTGTTAAGTTGGATGGACATAAAGCTCTAGTAACAGCAGAGCTCAAGTTCTGACCATGGGTAGTAGAGTAGGGAAAGAGGCTGCCTCATGGCCCATATCTCTAGGCCTTGACATCCTCAAGTGTAAAACAGAGGTCATGATCTTTTCCCGGCCTAAATTACAGAGCTATTGTCAGATCTGATGTAATAATAGATGTGAAGGAAGAAAGTAGGATGGGGAGGGAACTCATGAGTGGGTGGCTTATCTGCCACCACCCCTAGCCCAGGCTTGGCCTAAGGTAGCTTATGTAACCACCTCTCCAACCTCTAAATTGCAGAGTCATTGTGAAAAGGAAGTCCTAGCAGCAACAGTCTGGACTTCTAGCCCATACCTCCGCAGTTGCTCAAGAATGACAGTTGGTTTTTGCATCAGTCCCTCTGTACCATTCTGCCCCCAACCCCACCCCCCATACTGCTTCCCCAAAACCTGTGTGGCAATTTCCAGCCTGGCATTTCCCCACCACTGTGGCAATGTTCCGATCTCCCAAAGTCTCAGGGACTCTGGAGTGGTTAAGGGGGTGGGAGGAACCAGGTTTATTGGACTCCTCAACATAACACTTGATCTATCTGGGAACATGTCTATCAAGCCATCCTATACTCCCTTCAAGTACTTATACTTTGGGGGGTTTAGGTTAATTTGACCACCTGCTTTGGTCTTTTTAGGGCCCAGCATTAGAAATGCAGCTTAGATCAGAACAGATCCCATAACTGGTAAAACAAGCTAGAAGCCTAGGCTGAGTTGTACCTCTACCTCACTCTATCTTAGCACCTTAATCACAGAAATCATGTTGATCGTGTTAGAGGATGGGAAAGGGAAGGCATTCATCCTTAGCAGTGTCCTTTTCCAATTCTTTCATTTATTCAATTAACAAAAACATGAGTACTTACTCTGAGCTAGGTCCCTGTCTAGTGTGGAAGATAACCAAATAAACAGACTTCCAATTAGCCCAATGTGCTCATCACTATAATATGTTCAAGGAAAATATGTAATATGTTATGTTTAAGCTACAATGACAAAACAGGAGTAATCAACTTTCTGGGGAGGACAGGAACAGTTTCACAAAGAAGATTTGAACTGAGACTTAAAGATAAGAAGATAGAAAGCAGTTTATAGGTAGGGCTGGGGGGGGGGGAAGGCATCATATGCACTCTAAAGAATATCCTATGACAGCATGTGTAAAGATGTGGATATATAAAACAGACAGGTAAGTTTGGGTGACTAAAATTCTATATGGTTTGAATGCAAGATTTATGTTGAGGAGTGACAGGAGATTAAACTGAATAGATGTATAGGTCTACATCGCTGAAGACAATGAATGTCATGCTGAGTTTAGAATTTGTCTTCAAATCAATGGAAAGTAATTGAAGAGAATGCTAAAATCCATTTAGCATCTCCCTAAAGTATATTTTCTGAACCCAGATTTGAATAACCAGTCTGGAAAAATGTGCATGTTGTTATGGGATCAACAGGACAAAATTTTGGACCTGAAGCTATCTTGGGAAATCTGAAATCTATCTGCACCATATTTATGATTAACACTGCCTAAAGATAGAACTGTCCGTTTCCATTTCTGAGTAGACCAAATTCTTATTTTGCTTATTTCTAGAAAGGAAGTCAAGAGCCCCAATTTTTCTCAAGTGGTCAAATATTGGCCAAAATGGAGAAAAGAAAGTGTTCCTCAGGAAAAAAACAAGATTATGCTAGCAAGAGAACAATGGGTGGTTGCCAAGCATCCCTGAAATTCTAGGGGAAAGAGTTATAGATAGTAATTGCAATTAATATCCTTTATCCTTCCCACCCCATATCCATTATCTCATATCTTATTTTTTTCTTTTCTTTTTTTATTATGTTCAATTAGCCAACATCATTAGTTTTTGATGTAGTGTTCAACAATTCATTAGTTTTGTATAACACCCAGTGCTCATCACATCATATGTCCTCCTTAACACCCACCACCCAGTTACCCCATCCCCCCACCTCCTCCCTCTGTAACCCTCAGTGTGTTTCCCAGAGTCCAGAGTCTCTCATGGTTTGTCACCCTCGCTGATTAATCCCATTCAGTTTTCTTTCCCTTCCCCTATGGTCCTCTGTGCTATTCCTTATATTCCACATATTAATGAAACCATATAATAATTGTCTTTCCCTGCTTGACTTATTTCACTTAGCATAATCCCCTCCAGTTCCATCCATGTCGATGCAGATGGTAGGTATTCATCTTTTCTGATGGCTAATATCCCATTGTGTATATGAACCATATCTTCTATATCCATTCATCTGTTGAAGGACATCTCAGCTCCTTCCAGAGTTTGGCTATTGTGGACATTGCTGCTATGAACATTGGGGTGCAGGTGCTCCTTATTTTCACTACATCTGTATCTTTGGGGTAAATACCTACTAGTGCAATTGCTGAGTCATAGGGTAGCTCTATTTTTAACTTCCTGAGGAACCTCCATACTGTTTTCCAGAGTTGCTATACCAGCTTGCATTCCCATCAACAGTGTAAGAGGGTTCCCCTTTCTCCACATCCTCGACAACATTTGTTGTTCCCTGTGTTGTTAATTTTAGCCATTTTAACTGGTGTAAGGTGGTATCTCATTGTGGTTTCGATTTGCATTTCCCTGATGATGAGTGATGTTGAGCATTTTTTCATGTGTCTGTTAGCCATTTGTATGTCTTCTTTGGAGAAGTGTCTTTTCATGTCTTCTGCCCATTTTTTGACTGGATTACTTGTTTTTGGGTGCTGAGTTTGAGAAGTTCTTTATACATCTTGGATACCAGCCCTTTATCTGCTAGGTCATTTGCAAATATCTTCGCCTATTCCGTGGGTTGCCTTTTAGTTTTGTTGACAGCTTCCTTTGCCATGCAGAAGCTTTTTATCTTGAGGAAGTCCCAAAAGTTCATTTTTGCTTTTGTTTCCCTTCCCTTTAGAGATGTGTCTTTTTTGTTGTTGTTGTTGTCTGAGTACACATATTTATTTTCCTTTCCATCTGAAAACCCATGAAATGCCAAAAAATTTTATTTTTATTTTTATTTTTTTTATTTTTATGTTAATCCCCATACATTACATCATTAGTTTTAGATGTAGTGTTCCATGATTCATTGTGCATAACACCCAGCACAAAAACAGGCACATAGATCAATGGAACAGAATAGAGAGCCCAGAAATGGACCCTCAACTCTATGGTCAACTCATCTTTGACAAAGCAGGAAAGAATGTCCAATGGAAAAAAGACAGTCTCTTCAACAAATGGTGTTGGGAAAATTGGATAGCCACATGCAGAAGAATGAAACTGGACCATTTCCTTACACCACACACAAAAATAGACTCCAAATGGTTGAAAGACCTCAATGTGAGACAGGAGTCCATCAACATCCTAAAAGAGAACACAGGCAGCAACCTCTTCGACCTCAGCTGAAGCAACTTCTTCCGAGATGTGTCTGGAAAGAAGTTGCTGTGGCTGATGTTGAAGAAGTTACTGCCTATGTTCTCCTCTAGGATTTTGATGGATTCCTGTCTCACATTGAGATCTTTCATCTGTTTTGAGTTTATCTTTGTGTATGGTGTAAGAGAATGGTCCAGTTTCATTCTTCTGTATATAGCTCTCCAATTATCCCAGCACCTTTTATTGAAGAGACTGTCTTTTTTTGCCATTGAATATTCTTCCTGCTTTGTTGAAGTTTAGTTGACCATAGAGTTGAGGGTCCATTTCTGGGGTCTCTACTCTGTTCCATTGGTCTATGTGTCTGTTTTTGTGCCAATACCATGCTGTCTTGATGTCTTGTTAATTTTAGCCATTCTAACTGGTGTAAGGTGGTATCTCATTGTGGTTTTGATTTGCATTCCAGCTTTGTAATATAGCTAGAAGTTAGGCATTGTGATGCCTCCAGCTTTGGTTTTCTTTTTCAACATTCCCCTGGAGATTTGGGGTCTTTTTTGGTTCCATACAAATTTTAGGATTGTTGGTTTCAGCTCTGTGAAAAATGTCGATGGCATATCTTATTTATGCATTTTTTTTATGCATCTGTTCTTTATTTATTTAAACCTATAAGGTGGACTAGTTTCAGCCTAACCTCTAAGGAACAGAATACAATGTTATGGGCTAAGTTGTGTCTCCTCACCAAAATTCCTATACTAAAGTCCCCAGAACCTCAGAATGTGATTGTATTAGGAGATAGGGACTTTATTTTTTTAAAGATTTTATTTATTTATTTATTCATGAGAGACAGGGAGAGAGAGAGGCAGAGGGAGAAGCAGGCTCCCAAGGAGCAGAGAGCCTGATGCAGGACTTGATCCCAGGACTCTGGGATCATGACCTGAGCCGAAGGCAGACACTTAACCATCTGAGCCACCCAGGCACCCGAGATAGGGCCATTAAAGGGTTGATTTTAACTTCAGATATGACCATTATGAAGGACCATATTCCAATCTAACTAGTGTCCTTGTAAGAAGAAATTTGGACACAAAAGAGACACCTGGTATATGTGCATGCAGAGGAAAGACCATGTGAAGATACAGTGAGAAGGTGGCCATCTACAAACCAGGAAAGAGGCCTCGGAAGGAACAAAACCTGACAACACCTTAACCTTGGAGTTCTAGCCTCCAGAACTATGAGAAAATAAATTTCTGGGTTTTTTTTGTTTTTTTGTTTTTTTGAAGCTATTCAGTCTGTGGTCTTTTGTTATGGTGGCCTTAGAAAACTAATACAGGCAGGAATCATTTTTTTACTCTACTTTCCACTGATATCCCTCTTAAGGCATCAAGAGTGCCTGGCAAGGCGAGGCCTTCTTAATAGTCTGATAAGGTCTCTCTCTGCCTCTTTAACTAGTATGACCAGGACACCTCATGGGCAGAAGAGCCTAAGCACTAAGACCAATTTCTTGCATCCTTTACATCAGGTCTGAACAAGGTACAAGTGATTTTTGTCACTGGAACATTTTGTTCCCTCTTTGAGGTCCCCAGAAGTGGCCAGAGACAGGAAAGTCCTGGCAGGAAGAGCATAGATGGGACATCCCACCAGCTTTTAGGTAAGGCCAAATGGAAAGGCAGAAAAGCCCTGGATGTGAGTAAAGAAACCTTCTGTGTACTATAAGTTGGCTATAGGCTAATTGAATTTAAATTTAAGAAAAAGAAAGCTTCTGTGCTCAGCTCTGTTCTTAACTAGTTGTATAACTCTAAGCCCTTAGTGTCTCTAAACCTTGGCTTTCTCATAAATAAACAGATGATAATGTGTATCTCACGGGTCTCTTACAGTGATTAAATGAAATATCATGTAAGAGCTGATTATTATAAATTCTGGAGGGGTTGGAACTTGGATAGTTACTATGAAGGCATGCCAAATCCCACAAGGGGCACACCCTCCATCCAATACCAGCTCCTCTACTTACTCGTGAAGAGGCCAAATTAGACCAAATTTAATTTGGTTTGGAAACTGGCCCAAACAGAGTCAACAAGAAGCATATGAGCTGAACCCTCTGCAGAAAGAGTTGAGCTTGTAGAAAGAATTTGTACCCATATTACTAATATAATGGGAATTGAACATAATCCTAGTATCCATCAAGGGACCTAAGTTGAATCTTTAGGAAGACATAGCAGGAATGGAATTTGGTATACCGAAAACAGTAAACTACTCAATTATGTTGTAACTTAGCTGAAGTTACTGTTGTGTTGTCATAACAGAGAGGATGAGGATGGGGGGGAGGTTGTCCATGGAGGCTAGAGAAAAAGGAGACAAATACAGAATGTATCGATGTGGTACTGACACCATCCACGGAGAGAGCCCACTGAGTCTATGGCTCTCAACCTGTGCCACAGGAACAGATCTGGGTAATTCAGCTTTGTTTATGGTGAATAGGAATTAGTGCCTCTGTGCCTGATAAACTATGGATGAGGTTTCTGGTCTCACCAAGCTAAATCCAGACCTTGAACCTACGGTGATCCTTTTCTGAAGCCCACTCTCTGCCAGTGGTCATCTCTTTGTAATAACACTTCACTAACTGGTGGGGCTTTTTGGATCAGAAGTTCTTACACAGTTCTGAATTCTTCCTGGCCTTCTTTGTCTCTTCTCCCCAAATTTCCTTAACACACTCACACACACACACACACACACACACACACACACACAATGGAGGAGATATGGCCTAGAAATGGCCTAGAAGCAGCATGTGTAATCCAGCTTAGGGATTTTGGTAGATAGCTCAATATGTGTCCGTTGTGAGATGTGGTGGCCAAAAGTTAACACCATCTTTGACTGCATTGGCAAAAATGCAGTTGCAGTGTCTGGAACCAGGAAGGTGACAGTCTTGTTCTACTTAGCACTGGTCATACCACAGAACATTTTCCCTTATGGGTACCACACTCTGAGGAACATTGATAAATGGGGCAGCCTCAGCCTCCACATTTCCCTAGATATGGTTGTGGGTTCACACTTCTCCCAAAGCAACCTTATCCTGCAAGCTCACCACAACCCAGCCCTCCTTGCAGCCTAGCTTCAAACCATATCATGAAGCTCTCATCAGCCAGAGAGCCATGAGTCCTGAAGAATTTGAGGTCTTATATTTTTCTGCCTCTCAAGCATTAGGGACTTAAAATCATGAGTCAGTTCAAGTAAAGGCCATTCTATTTTATTATAAAGCATCATACATAGAAGCCATTCAGGCCACTGCCACCCACCATAGGCCAAACTGTTTTCTGCTTTAGGAAGACTTAGGTCCCAAGCCTATGTAGGTATCTCACAGTCAAAGATAAAAAAAGTGGAAATGTGGAGGTACAGAACAGATGAAATGGACTACTTCCCCCAAATTCTTTGGACTTGCATACATTATGAACAGTTTGGAGCAGTTCTTGCTTAGTATTATGGTTTTCCTAATGGTGGATGGTGTCTCTCCAGTGGATTCCTGGAATTTGATGGATCACTCTGGGGCCATACTTTACCCTGCATTTCATGGCTCCTGAAGCTGGAGATGGTTTCTCACTGCAGAGCATGTCAGCAGTTATAAGCATCTTTGAGCATGGTGTTACTGTTTTCTTGAAAGAGTAGGTACAAAAATGCCTGAGATGTCCTTATAATCCTGTTGATGTGGTTGATGTTCTTGCCTTAGTTGATGTTGTTGCTCTTGTTCTTATAGATCTTGATATTTCTACTATTGCTCTGAGTTTTCATGTTACCAGTATTGTTGCTTCTGCTGGTGTCAATAGTGCTATAAATCCAGTAGCACACAGTCCTACTGGATTTCCCCAAGTTACAGTTTCCCCGGTTTCCTCAGAAGGTACTTAGTCTATCCATTGCATGTTTTTATTGGCTTCCCTAGAAAGATTCTAGCAGTGAACTTGCCCTGGGGATACAGAAGATAGTCTCTCATTTTTGGCCAAAGATTAATACTGAAGCACTAGGTCACACATTCAACCAGTGTTTTTACAGTTAACCCTATTTCATAAAACAATACCTTCCAAGCAGATTGTGACACTAAAGCAATGAGAAACAGACTTAAAGGGTGAATGTATTCAGGAGATGAGATATTCTTTCCTATTGGTTCTGGCCCTTTGAATGGAAGCAACTGCTACTAACCCTTTTTCTATTCCAACCTACCCAATGGTCCACCAGCCTGGCTACCTCAAGCCTTTCAGTCAAGATACTTTTATTTTACATAATTATTTGTAACTATATATTTATATGTGTGGCCATTTAATTAATGTCAATCTCTCCCACTTAACTAATCATAATTTTTACAAGGGTAGGAATTCTCTGAAGTGTAGAAAATAAAAGGTGTTCAACAACTAGATAAATAAAAGAATCAATGGATGCTAAGAAAAGTCCACTTGCCTCTCAACATTAAAAATGCTAAACACAAGCTAACATTGTATACATTTATTATGTATCATTTCATTCATAAACATCTAATTTGTTTCATAAAAGGACAAACCAAAATGGAAAAATCAGCAAAGGATTTGAACAGGAATTTCACAGAAGAGGAAAAACAAATAGTTGTTAAGTATATAAAAAGATGCACAATTTCACTACTAATCAGGTTATTGCAAATTAGAACACTAACACAATATTATTTCTGATTAGCAGAATTTTAAAGTTTAATAATTTCAAATTTGGCAAAGGTATTGAAAATAGGTAACCTCAAACACTGATGATGGGAATATGAATTGGTATAGACATTTTGGAGGCAATTTTTCAGCATAAACTGAATTTCAAAATAAGCATCCAGATGATATTATTTGCTTTAAAATGATCCAGTGTGTATGGGGGAGTGGAGTTTAGATGAAACAAGATTGGTCATGTGTTGATAAATGTTGAAGCTAAGTGTTATGCATCCCATGACCTACTAATTTCTCTCCTGGTATCTATCCTAAAGGAACATCCCTACACATATGCACAAGGAGGCATGTCAAGGATATTTATCTCAGTGCTGTTGGTAATAGTGAAAAATTAGAAACAATTTAAACCTATATCAGTAGTGATGTAGTCAAATAAATGATGGGGCATCTATACCACACAATACCACACATCAGTTAAATAGAATGAAATGCATCTAGATAGTCAAGTCGTGTTATTGAGTGAGAAAAGTAAATTGCAGACTAATATGTTCAACATGATACCATTTGTATAGAAAACAAACACCATAATGACCACTCAAAATAATGTCATATATATGTCATTATGTCATATACACACACACATACAGGGAGAGAGAGAGACAGAGACAGATGATAGATACATAGATACATAGATACATAGATACATAGATGATAGATAGGAATCTTTAGAGAATCACCTGTAAGAATACACACCTATGATGATAGTAGTTATTTCTGAGGAATGGAGAAGGGGACAAGGACTAGTGTAGAGGTGAGACTGGTGGTTAAACACAGCACTGATTTTTTTTTTAAGATTTTATTTATTTATTTGACAGAGAGAGACACAGTGAGAGAGGGAACACAAGCAGGGGGAGGGGGAGAGGGAGAAGCAGGCTTCCCGCCGAGGAAGGAGCCCGATGTGCGGCTCCATCCCAGGACGCTGGGATCATGACCTGAGCCGAAGGCAGACGCTTAACGACTGAGCCACCCAGGTGCCCCAACACAGCATTGATCTTACCAGTACATTTTATATATTTCATTTTTTACAAGGGGAGTACATTAAAATGTTGAATACCTTAAAGAAACTTTTTAAAGATCCAAAAATAAAAATGTTTAAAAACCTGGAAAGATGTTTATGTTAACTTGCTAAGTGAAAGGAAATAGGTTACAAAACAACATAATTATATTGCAAGAATAAATACACAGAAAAATGTCTGAATGGATATACACCAAAATGTATCAGGGCTATCTTTAAGTGGTGGTGGTGGATTTGCAGGTAGTTTCATTCATTCATTCATTCATTCATTCATTCATTCATCCATACTTTATTTATGTTGTATTTGCAAACCTGTATTTTTACACTTTACTGTAATAAATATATAATATTTGTATAAGAAAATAAAAACAAGCTAAAAATAAAATACAATAGTCATTGAGTTTACTTATATAAGAAAACAGCCTCCATTTAAAAAGAAAGAAAGAAAAAACAAAACAAAACACTGAAGTAGAGGAAGAACCTAGAAAGAAACCTCTAGGTAGAAGGGCCTCTAGCTCTTTGCCACTCAATGTTCCCATCAACAAACACTGAAACGCAGCAGTTTATTCTGTGTTAGGCCCTGTTTAGGGTATGGAAAGTGGGGCAGAGGTGAGGGGATGGAGGGAGTGGTAGGATGAAAACCAAATTTCTGTCCTAAGTCTGAACTTGAGCTTGAGGCTCTATCACTATACCTCCCACTGCTACCACCTTGCCTAGGTACCTACCTTCTCCTTCCTAACCCCTACCATTACAGAGAATGCAAACATGGAAAATTTGCTTTCAATATACCCATTTCAGGTTCTAAATTCCTTCTGAAAGGCAACCAAAGAGCTCCAATTCTTTTAAATAGCTATTTTCACACATTCTGAATGGAGCACTGGGTGTTATGCACGAACAATGAATCATGGAACACTTCATCTAAAACTAATGATGTAATGTATGGGGATTAACATAAGAATAAAAAAAATCTTAAAAAAAAAGATCACTTTGACTTCAAAAAAAAAATAGCTATTTTCAGCTTCCCATTGGGCTGCTCTAACCTTGGTTTCATTCCTTCTCTTCCAGTCCCCTAATGCCAAGAAACTTATCTCATTAGTGTTCTTCCACCCCATTCCCAAACACACACACACACACACACATACACACACAACCTTCCTTTGTGAAAATATTTTTTTCTTTTTTCTTGCTATTATAAAAGTAAGAGATACTGAAAATATAAAACTTTAAGAGTACAGAGAACAGGTTTTTTGGTTGTGTGTGTGTGTGTGTGTGTTGAGTTTCTAAATATATATTGGGTATTGACCCCTTATTGGATAAATCATTTGCAAATATCTTCACTCATTCAGTAGGTTGCCTTTTTGTTTTGTTGATGGTTTCCTTCACTGTGCAAAAGCTTTTTATTTTGATCTAGTCCCAATAGTTCATTTTTGTTTTTGTTTCTCTTGCCCCAGGAGACATATCTAGAAAAATGTTGCTACTGCCAATGTCAGATAAATTACTGCCTGTGTTCTCTTCTAGGATTTTTATGGCTTCAGGTCTCACATTTAGGTTTTTAATTTACACTGAGTTTGTTTTTGTGTATGGTGTGAGAAAGAGGTCCAGTTTCATTCTTTTATTGTAGTTATCCAGTTTACCCAACACCATTTATTGAAAAGAGAGTCTTCCCCTTACTGCATTTTTTTTGCCTCCTTTGTCATAGATTAATTCACCATATAAATGTGGGTTTGATTCTGCACTCTCTATTCTGTTTCATTGATCTCTGTGTCTATTTTCATGTCAGCACCATACTGTTTTGATTACTACAGCTTTGTAGTATTCTTGAAATCTGGGATTGTGATACCTCTTGCTTTGTTTTTTAGTTTTGTTTGGTTTTCTCAAGATTGTTTTGGCTATTCAGGGTCTTTTGTGGTTCCATACAAAGTTTAGTATTATTTGGTCTTGCTTCATGAAAAATATTGCTGGTATTTTGATAGGGATTACATTGAATCTGTTCATTGTTTTGGGAAATGTGGACATAACAATGTTAATTCTTCCAATCCATGAGAATGAAATATCTTTTCATTTGTTTGTGTCATCTTCAATTTCTTTCATCAGTGTTTTATATTTTCAGAGTGCAGATCTTTCATCTCCTCAGTTAAGTTTATTCCTAGGTATTTTATTATTTTTGATGCAATTATAAATGGAATTGTTTTTTTATTTTTCTGCTGCTTAGTTAACAGTGTATAGAAATGCCACTGATTACTGGATTTTAATTCTGTATCCTACAGCTTCACTGATTTCATGTGTTACTTTGTTTTTTTTTTTTTTTT
>NW_023270096.1:1024406-1153687 GCF_011800145.1 Mirounga leonina | reverse complement strand
TCTCCAATTATCCCAGCACCTTTTATTGAAGAGACTGTCTTTTTTTGACATTGAATATTCTTCCTGCTTTGTCGAAGTTTAGTTAACCATAGAGTTGAGGGTCCATTTCTGGGGTCTTTACTCTGTTCCATTGTTCTATGTGTCTGTTTTTGTGCCAATGCCATGCTGTCTTGATGATCACAGCTTTGTAATATAGCTAGAAGTCAGGCATTGTGATGCCTCCAGCTTTGGATTTCTTTTTCAACATTCCCCTGGTGATTCAGGGTGTTTTCTGGTTCCATTCAAATTTTAGGATTTTTTGTTCCACCTCCTGAAAAATGCCAATGGTGTTTTTAATAGGGAGGGTACTGAAAGTAGAGATTGCTCTGGGCAGCATAGATATTTTAACAATCTTTATTACTCTAATCCATGAGCATGGAATATTTTTCCATCTCCTTGTGTCTTCCTCAATTTCTTTCATAAGTGTTCTGTCGTTTATAGAGTATAGATCCTTTACCTCTTTAGTTAGGTTTATTCCTAGGTATCTGACTGTTTTTGTGCTACTGTAAATGGAATAGATTCCTTAATTTCTGGTTCTACAGTTATATTGTTAGTGTATAGAATAGCAACTGATTTCTGTGCATTGATTTTTTTATCCTGCTGCCTTGCTGAATTGCTGTATGAGTTCTAGTAATTTGGGGGTGGAATCTTTTGGGTTTTCCTCATAAAGTATCATGTCATCAGCAAAGAGAGGGAGTTTGCTGCTTTGCCAATTTGGATGCATTTTGTTTCTTTTTGTTCTCTGATTGCTGAGGCTAGGACTTCTAGCACTATGCTGAACAATAGTGGTGAGAGTGGGCATCCCTGTCATGGGTGTTCCTGATCTTAAGGGAAAAGCTCTCAGTTTTTCCTCATTGAGAATATTCGCTGTTGGGCCTTTACATAGATGGTTTTTTGGATATTGAGGAATGTTCCCTCTATGCCTACACTCTGAAGAATTTTAACCAGGAAAGGATGTTGTATTTTGTCAAATGCTTTTTCTGCATCAATAGAGAGGATCATATGGAGCTTGTCTTTTCTTTTATTAATGTGCTGTATCACACGGATTGATTTGTGAATGTTGAACAACCTTGCATCCCAGGAATAAATCCCACTTGGTCGAGGTGAATAATCCTTTCAATATGCAGTTGGAGGGCGCCTGGGTGGCTCAGTTGGTTAAGCAACTGCCTTCGGCTCAAGTCATGATCCTGGAGTCCCTGGATCGAGTCCCGCATCGGGCTCCCTGCTCGGCAG
Organism: Mirounga leonina; assembly: GCF_011800145.1. NCBI lineage: Eukaryota > Metazoa > Chordata > Mammalia > Carnivora > Phocidae > Mirounga > Mirounga leonina. Next base: position 1,152,415 of record NW_023270096.1, on the reverse strand, counting down.
GGGGTCTGCTTCTCCCTCTGACCCTCCTCCTCTCATGCTCTCTGTCTCTCATTCTCTCTCTCTCAAATAAATAAATAAAATCTTAAAAAAAAAGATTAAAAAATATATATACAGTTGGATCCTATTGGCTAGGATATTGATGAGTATTTTGGCATCCATGTTCATCAGTGATATTGGTCTGTAATTCTCTTTTTTGATGGGGTCTTTACCAGATTTTGGGATCAGGATAATGCTGGCCTCATAGAAGAAGTTTGGAAGTTTGGAAGTTATTTCTATTTTTTGAAACAGCTTCAGTAGAGTAGGTATTATTTCTTCTTTAAATGTTTGATCGAATTCCCCTGGGAAGCCATCTGTCCCTGGACCCTTGTCTTTTGGGAGGTTTTTGATTACTGCTTCAATTTCGTTATTGGTTATTGGTCTATTAAGATTGTCTATTTCTTCCCGTTTCAATGTAAGTAGTTTATAAGTTTCCAGGAAGGCATCCATTTCTTCCAGGTTGCTTAATATGTTGGCATATTATAGCTGGTAATACTTTCTAATAATTGTTTCTATTTCCTTGGTGTTAGTCATGATCTCTCCCCTTTCATTCATGATTTTATTAATTTGTGCCCTTTCTCTTTTCTTTTGGATAAGTCTGGCCAGAGGTTTATCAATCTTATTAATTCTTTCAAAGAACCAGCTTCTAGTTTCTTTAATCTGTTCTACTGTTTTTTGGTTTCTATTTCATTGATCTCTGCTCTAATTTTCCTGTTTGGTTTAGGCTTTATTTGCTCTTCTTTCTCTAACTCCTTTAGGTTTGAGGTTAGCTTGTGCATTTGGGATTTTCTAATTTTATGAGAGAAGCTTGATGGCTATATATTTCCCTCTTAGGACCACCTCTGCAGTATCCCATAGGTTTTGGACCAATGTGTTTTCATTATCATTAGTTTCCATGAATTGTTTAAGTTCTTCTTTCATTTCCTGGTTGATCCAATCATTCTTTAGCAGGATGCTCTTTAACTTCCAAGTGTCTGAATTCCTTCCAACTTTTTTCTTATGATTGAGTTCCAGTTTTAAAGCATTGGGGTCTGAGGATATGCCGGGAATAATCTCAATCTTTTGGTATCGGTTGAGACATGATTTGTGACTCAGTATGTGGTCTATTTTGGAGAAAGTTCTGTGTGCATTCTAGAAGAATGAGTATTCTGTTGTTTTAGGGTGGGATGTTCTGTATATATCTGTGAAGTCCATCTGCTCCAATGTGTCATTCAAAACTCTTGTTTCTTTTTTTTTTAAGATTTTATTTATTTATTTGAGAGAGAGAATGAGAGAGAGCACATGAGAGGGGGGAGGGTCAGAGGGAGAAGCAGACTCCCTGCTGAGCAGGGAGCCCGATGCGGGACTCAATCCAGGGACTCCAGGATCATGACCTGAGCCGAAGGCAGTCGCTTAACCAACTGAGCCACCCAGGCACCCTAAAGCTCTTGTTTCTTTGTTGATTTTCTCCTTAGATGATCTGTCCATTGCTCTGAGTGGAGTGTTGAAGTCTCCTACTATTAATGTGTTGTTATCAATATGATTTTTTTGTTTTTTGTTTTTTTGTTTTTTGGTTAACAGCTGGCTTATGTAGTTGGCTGCTCCCGTGTTGGGGGCATAGATATTTACAATTGTTAGATTTTCTTGTTGGATGGACCCTTTAAGTATGATATAGTGTCCTTCTACAACTCTTACTACAGTCTTTGGTTTAAAATCTAATTTGTCTAATATGAGAATTGTTACCACAGCTTTCTTTTGAGGTCCATTGGCATGATAAATTGTCCTCCATCCCCTCACTTTCAGCCTGGGGGTGCCTTTAGGTTCAAAATGAGTATCTTGTGGACAGCATATGGATGGATTCTGTCTTTGTATCCAATCTGCAAACTTGTGCCTTTTTGTGGGAGCATTTAGGCCATTCACATTGAGAGTAACTACTGAAAGATATGAACTTAGTGCCATCATATTGCCTATAAAGTCCCTGTTTCTAGAGATTGTCTCTGTAAATTTCTGGTCTATATTACTCTTGGGGTCTTTCTTCTTTTTTAGAATCCCTCTTAGTAATTCTTGCAGGGCTGGCTTGGTGGTCACATATTCGTTCAGTTTCTGCCAGTCCTGGAAGGTCGTTGTCTCTCTCTGTTCAGAGTGACAGTCTTACTGGATAAAGTATTCTTGGGTGCATGTTCTTCTCATTTAGTACCCTGAATATGTCTTCCAGCCCTTTTTGTCTTGCCAGGTCTCTGTGGACATGTCTGACGTTATTCTGATGTTCCTCCCTCCATACGTAAGAAATCTCTTCCCCCTACCTGCTTTCAGGATAGCTTCCTTGGCTCTAAGATTAGGAAATTTTACTATTATATGCTGGGGTGTTGGTGTTCGTCTATTTTTATTAATCTTGGGAGGAGTTCTCTCTACCTCTTTGACATGAAAGTTTGTTTCCTTCCCCAGATTAGGGAAGTTCTCAGCTATCATTTGCTGAAATATATCTTCTAGTCTTCTCTATCTCTCTCCATCCCTTCAGGGACCCCAATAATTCTGACTTTAGAACGTCTCATGGTGTCATTGATGTCTCTAATTCTGATCTCAAGGGCTTCTAGTTGTTTATCCTTAAGACTGCCTAACTACCCTAGTTTCTTTTTCTTTTTAATTTTATTATGTTATGTTAGTCACCATACATCATTAGTTTTTGATGTGGTGATCCACGATCCATTGTTTTTGTATAGCACCCAGTGCTCCATACAGTACGTGCCCTCCTTAATACCTATCACTGGGCTAATCCATCCTCCCAGCCCCTCCCCTATAAAACCCTGTTTGTTTCTGAGGGATCATAGTCTCTCATGGTTCACTGTCCCTCGAATTCCCCTCCTTCATTTTTCCATTCCTTCTCCTAATGTCCTCCATGCTATTCCTTATGTTCCACAAATAACTGAAACCATATGATAATTGACATTCTCTGCTTGACTTATTTCACTTAGCATAATCTCCTCCAGTCCCATTCATGTTGATGTAAAAGTTGGGTATCCATCCTTTCTGATGGTTGAGTAATATTCCATTGTATATATGGACCATATCTTCCTTATCCATTCATCTGTTGAAGGGCATCTCACTTCTTTCCACAGTTTGGTTATTGCGGACATTGCTGCTATGAACATTGGGGAGCATATGGTCCTTCTTTTCACTACATCTGTGTCTTGGGGTAAATACCCATTGGTGCTATTGCTGGGTCATAGGGTAGCTCGATTTTTATTTTTTTGAGGAACCTCCACACTGTTCTCCAAAGTGGCTGTACCAACTTGCATTCCCACCAACAGTGTAAGAGGGCTCCCCTTTCTCCACAACCTCTCCAACATTTGTTGTCTCTTGCCCTGTCCATTTTTGCCATTCTAACTGGTGTAAGGTGGTATCTCAATGTGGTTTTGATTTGGATTTTCATGATGGCTAATGATGATGAACATTTCTTCATGTGTCTGGTAGCCATTTGTATGTCTTCTTCAGAAAAGTGTCTTTTCATATCTTCTGCCCACTTTTTGACTTGATTATTTGTTTTTTGGGTGCTGAGTTTGAGAAGTTCTTTATAGATCTTGGATACCAGCCCTTTATCTGTAGGGTCATTTGCAAAAATCTTCTCCCATTCTGTGGGTTTTCTCTTTGTTTTGTTGACTGTTTCCATTGCTGTGCAGAAACTTTTATCTTGATGAAGTCCCAAATGTTCATTTTTGCTTTTGTTTCACTAGCGTTTGGAGATGTATCTTGAAAGAAGTTGCTGTGGCCGATGTCAAAGAGGTTACTGCCTATGTTCTCCTTTAAGATTTTGATGGATTCCTGTCTCACATTTAGATCTTTCATCCATTTTGAGTTTATCTTTGTGTATGGTGTTAGAGAATGGTCAAGTTTCATTCTTCTACATGTGGTTGTCCAATTTTCCCAGCACCATTTACTGAAGAGACTGTCTACTTTCCATTGTATATTTTTTCCTGCTTTGTCGAAGATTACTTGACCATAGAGTTCAGGTTCCATATCTGGGTCCTCTATTCTGTTCCATTGGTCTATATGTCTGTTTTTGTGTCAGTACCATGCTGCTTTGGTGATCACTGCTTTGTAATATAACTTGAAATTGGGCAATGTGATAGCCCCAGCTTTGTTTTCTTTGTCAACATTTTCTTGGCGATTCGGGGTCTTTTCTGATTCCATGCAAATTTTAGGACTGTTTGTTCCAGCACGTTGAAAAATGTCATTGGAATTTTGATCAGGATGGCATTGAAGGTATAGATTGCTCTGGGTAGCATAGACATTTTAACAAAGTTTACTGTTCCGATCCATGAGCATGGAATATTTTTCCATCTTTTTGTGTCTTCTTCAATTTCTTTCATGAGTGTTTTGTAGTTCCTAGAGTATAGATCCTTTACCTCTTTGGTTATGTTTATTACGTGGTATCTTATGGTTTTTGGTGCTATTGTAAATGGAATCCTTTCTCTAATTTCTCTTTCTATAGTTGCATTGTTAGTGTAAAAGAAAGCAACTGATTTCTGTGCATTGATTTTGTATCCTGCCACATTACTGAATTGTTGTATGTGTTCTAGTAATTTGGGGGTGGAGTCTTTTGGGTTTTCCACATAAAGTATCGTGTCGTCTGTGAAAAGAGAGAGTTTGACTTCTTCTTTGCCAATTTGAATACCTTTTATTTTTTTTTTGTTGTCTGATTGCTGTTGCTAGGACTTCTAGTAGTTTGTTGAACAATAGTGGTGAGAGTGGGCATCCTTGATGTGTTCTGTTTTAAGGGAAAAGATCTCAGCTTTCCCCCACTGAATATAATATTCACTGTGGGTTTTTCATAGATGGATTTTATGAACTTGAGGAATGTTCCCTCTATCCCTATACTCTGAAGAGTTTTAATCAGGAAAGGATGCTGTATTTTGTCAAATGCTTTTTCTGCATCAATTGAGAGGACCATATGGTTCTTCTTCCTCCTCTTATTAATGTGTTCTATCACATTGATTGATTTGTGAATGTTGAATCACCTTGCATCCCAGGGATAAATCCCACTTGGTAATGGTGGATGATCCTTTTAATGTATTGTTGGATCCTATTAGCTAGGATTTTGTTGAGGGTTTTGGAATCCATATTCATCAGGGATATCGGTCTGAAATCCTTCTTTTGATGGGGTCTTTACCTTGTTTGAGGATTAAGGTAATGTTGGCCTCATAGAATGAGTCTGGAAGCTGTCCTTCTGTTTCTATTTTTTAAAACAGCTTCAGGAGAATAGGTATTATTTCTTCTTTGAATGTTTGGTAGAATTCCCCAGAGAGTCCATCCAGCCATGGACTCTTGTTTTGGGGAGGTTTTTGATCACTGCTTCTACCTCATTACTGGTTATTGGCCTATTCAAGTTGTCAATTTCTTCCTGTTTCAGTCTTGGCAGCTTATAGGTTTCCAAGAATGCATCCATTTCATCCAGATTGCTCAGTTTATTGGCATACAGTTGTTAATAATAATTTCTAAGAATTGTTTCTATTTCCTTGGTGTTAGTCGTGATCTCTCCCTTTTCATTCATAATTTTATCAATTTTGGTCCTTTCTTTTTTCTTTTGGGTAAGTCTGGCCAGTGGTTTATCGAACTTATTAATTCTTTCAAAGAACCAACTTCTAGTTCTGTTGATCTGATCAATGTGTTTCTGGTTTCTAATTCATTGATCTCTGCTCTAATCTTAATTATTTCTCTTCTAATGCATGGCTTATGCATCGTTTCTTTCTTTTTCTCTAGTTCTTTAAGGTGTAGAGTTAGTTGGTGAATTCAGGGTTTTTCTATTTTTTTTTAGTGAGTTTTGGATGGCTATGTATTTCCCCCTTAGGACCGCCTTGGCAGTGTCCCATAGGTTTTGGACAGATGTGTTTTCATTCTCATTGATTCCCATGAATTGTTTAAGTTCTTCTTTATTTTCCTGGTTGACCCAAAGATTCTTGAGCAGAGTGGTCTCTAGCTTCCAAGTGTTTGAATTCCTGCCAAATTTTCTCGTGTTGAGTTCCAGTTTTAAAGTATTGGGGTCTGAGGATATGCCAGGAATAATCTCAATCTTTTGGTATCAGCTGAGACATGATTTATGACCCACTATGTGGTCTATTCTTGAGAAAATGCCATGTGCATTCGAGAAGAATGGGTATTCTGTTGTTTTAGGGTGGAATGTTCTGTATATACCTATGAGGTCCATCTGGTCCAATGTATCTTTCAAAGCTCTTGTTTCCTTGTTGATTTTCAGCTTAGATGATCTGTCTATTGCTGAGAGTGGAGTATTGAGGTCTCCTACAATTAACATATTGTTATCAATATGACTATTTTCATTAACAGTTGGCTTATGTAGATGGCTGATCCCTTGTTGGGGGCATAGATATTTACAATTGTTAGATCTTTTTGTTGGACAGACCTTTTAAGAATGATATAGTGTCCTTCTGTGTCTCTAACTATAGTCTTAGTTTAAAATTTAATTTGTCTGATATAAGAATTGTTACCCAAGCTTTCTTTTGAGGTCCACTGGCATGGAAGATGGATCTCCATCCCTTCACTTTCAGTCTAGATGTATCTTTAGGTTCAAAATGAGTCTCTTGCAGGTAGCATATGGATGGGTCCTGTCTTTTTATCCAATCTGCAACCCTGTGCCTTTTTATGGGAGCATTTAAGCCATTCACATTGAGAGTGATTATTGAAAGATATGAATTAATTGTCATCATGTTGCCTGTGAAGACATTGTTTTTATAGGTTGTCCCTGTAAATTTCTGTTGTATATCACTCTTGGGGTCTTTCTCCTTTTATAGAATCCCCCTTAATATTTCTTGCAGGGCCGGCTTAGTGGTCACATATTCTTTCAGTTTCTGCTGGCCTTGGAAGCTCTGCATCTCTCCATCCAGTCTAATTGACAGCCTTGCCAGATAAAGTATTCTTGGCTGCATGTTCTTCTCATTTAGTACCCTGAATATGTCTTGCCAGGCCTTTCTGGCTGCCAGGTCTCCGTGGATAGGTCTGACGCTATTCTGATGTTCCTCCCTTTGTAAGTAAGGAATCTTTTCCCACTTAATGCCATTACCTTTGTATGTAAGGAATTTCTTCCCCCTAACTGCCAGTAAGATAGTTTCCTTGGTTCTAAGATTTGCGGGTTTTACTAATACATGCTGGGGTTTTGGCTTGTTTTCCTTGATCTTGGGAGGGGTCCTTTCTGCCTCCAGGGCACGAATGTTTGTTTCATTCCCCAGATTAGGGAAGTTCTCAGCTATGATTTGCTCAAATATATTTTCTAGTCCTCTCTCTCTCTACACCCCCTCTGGGATTCCAATAATTCTGACATTGGAATGCTTCATGGTGTCACTTATTTCTCTGATTCTATTTTCATAGATTCTCAATTGTTTTTCCCTGGCCTCCTCTTTTCCTCTTTTATCTACTAAATTGTCTTCCAGGTCATTAATTCGTTCTTCTGTCTCACTTACCCTAGCTGTTAGATTATCTAGATTAGATTGGATCTCATTGATAGCATTTTTACGTTCCTCCAATTCTGCTTTCATTTCTGCCCTTAGAGACTCTATGTTGCCATTAATTTATTTCACCATTCTAGCTATTGTCTTTACTGTTGGTAGCCTGAATTCCATGTCTGACATCTTGGTTATATCTGCATCCATTTGTAAATCTGTAGCATAAATCATAATCTCTGAGTCTTTCCTATTTTGGGCATTCCTCCTCATCATCATTCTGGTGGTTGAGGGATTGTATAGAATTCAAATTATTGACTAGAACCCAAGCAAGATGCACCTGTTTTCTAGGGACCTTAGGGTTGCTGGCCTCTTGTTCTCCCAGCCTGTCTTCTGGGGGAGGGGCCTGCCGCACTGTTTCTCAGGCAACCCTGTTTGGGCAGAGTTCCCCTGTCCCCCTGTGGCAGGGGATGGGCTTAGTGAGAACCGGTTTTTTGTTGCTTTTGTTCTCTGGCGGCTTTCCCTGGTGGCTTTCTGTTTCTCTTCGAAGAGACTTTTTCTAACCCTCTGCCTCAGAGCAGAGAGATCACAGTCTGTTCTTCAGTGAGCTCTCCAGGCCACAGTCTCTCTGTTTCTGTCTGTGCTGTTATAAACTGCAGCATCCTGGGTTGTGCACCCCTCCACAGCACTCCCTGTCTTGCCTCCAGGCTGGGGCACGTCTCTGCCCTTTGTGCCTCTAAAACCGCCAGCCACCCACAGTTCGCACACAGGGCCCCACTGCTCCAGTTCCCATCTAAAGTCCTTTCCCTGATGCTACCGATGTGTGAGTCTGTGCCCGGTCTCCAGCGCAGGAGGTTATCGCTCACTGGCGGTGTAGGATCCCCATGGCTAGGCTCCCTCCCGCTGCCATTTATCCTCCGATATCTACCCTTGGAATCATGGCTCCCCACTTTGTACCTTGAAACCTACCACCTTCAATCTTCTGTATGTAGAGATCCAGATCTTCTTACATCTCAGGCTGATTTTGTGGGTGCTTAGAGTGGTCTGGTAGATATCCAGCTCAATTCCAGGGACCATTTGGAATAGGGTCTCCCTCTCCTCTGCCATCCTTTCCCTGCTCCCTTCCCTCCTTTGTATTAGCTTATCCTTTAGATCACTAATTTGTTCTTCTGCCTCATTTACCCTAGCTTTTAGAGTATCCTGTTTAGACTAGATCTCATTCATATTAGTTTTAAATTTGGCCTGATTAGCTCTTAATTCTGCCCTTAGAGATTCTATATTGCGGCTGATAGTTTTCTCAAGCCTAGCTATTGACTTCATAATTGATACCCTGAAGTCTATCTCTGACATCTTGCTTATATCCATACCCATTAGATCTGTGCCTGAGGACATTGTCTCTGGTTCTTTTCTTTGTTGGGATTTCCTCCTCCTAGTTATTCTGTTGAGGGATGGCTGAGGGAATGTACAGAGTCCAAAATATCAACCACGACCCAAGCCAAGATGCACCCCAGGAAATATCTGGTGTTGTTGGAAGCCACCACAGAAAAAAACAAATCAAAAGAATAAAATTTATAAAATTTTGAATTTTTAAAATGTTTTTAAAAAGGGGGGGAGTGAGAGAGAGGCTATATACTCTTTCACTGTGGGCAAAAAAGTAGGGTGTTTCAGTTTTCCCTGGATGTATTTTTTCTATTTGTTAGAGGCACTACTTCCCAGAATTACAGGAAAAGTAATACTGGTATATATTTATAAAGGTAATATTGAATAGGGAAAAACAGATTATATTGAAGCATATATCTATAAAAAAATATGTGTGGAGAATTACAAGTTAAAAACTACTATGTAATATGATATATTAAACATCTAGTTGAAATGAGAAAAAGGTAAAAAGACCAAACAGAGAAGAAGAATAAGAGAGAGAATAAAAAGAAAAAGAGAGTTGTATCTGAAAAATACATAAGCCGTGAAGCAACGCTTGGAGCTCAATATAATATTTTGCCCTGGTGTTGGGGTTTTACAGTTTTATGGTGGCTCTAGGGTTGTTGTCCTCTTGTTCTCCCAGCCTGTCTTCTGGGTGAGGGGCCTGCCCACTGTTTCTCAGGCAACCTTGCTTGCGCAGTGTTGCCCTGCCCCCTGTTGGGAGGCTGGGCTCAGTGGAAACTGGATTTTTGAGCTTTTGTTCTCTGGTAGGCTTTCTGAGCCTCTTCTGAGGGTCAGAGCAAAAATGGCCACACCCAGATTTCTGTCCCAAGCTGAGAAATCCCAGTCTGCTCTTCTCTGCATCTTCCAGAACACACAGTCTCTATTTCTGTAGGTGCAGCTGAAAATCACAGCCTTCCATGAGCTGTGCATGCCCACAACAACCTCCTCTGTGGTCCATCTAGGGTCCAGGGCTTGTCTCTGTCCTTTGTGTTTCTAAAACCAGGAGCAGTCCCAGGTTTGCACGCATGCCCCCTGCAGCTCCTGGATCCTATTTGAGTGCTGCTTTAAAGCCCTTTCATGGCTGCTACCGCTCTGCAAGTTTTTGTCTGTTCTCTGGGGCAGGATGCTTTTGTGCTCCAGTGTTACATCACTTTCCAGGCGCCAGCTTATGGTGGCTCCCTCTCCCTTCTGCTTATCTTCCTATATCTGCCTACAGATTCAGGATTCTGCCCTTCCTACCTCATGACAGGTGATGTTTTTCTGCTTGTAGAGATCCAGATATATATTCTTACATCTCAGGCTAATTTTGTGGGTGTTCAGAATGGTTTGGTAGATATCCAGCTAAATTCAGGGGACCCATTGAAATGGGGTCTCCTACTCCTCTGCCATTTTGCCCCCTCCTCCTCATTTATTACTTTTAGTAAATTTTTCATACAGTCTAGGGTTTTCTATGTGGAGTATCATGTCATCTGCAAATAGCGATAGTTTAACTTCTTTACCAATAAGGAATGTAGTGAATGGTATTGTAATGTATGGTGAAAGATAGTAGCTATACTCATGGTGAGTATAGCATAATGTATAAACTTGTTGAATCACTATGTTATACACCTGAAACTAATGTAACATTGTGTGCCAGCTATACTCAGATAAAGTAAATTAATAAAAAATAATGATCATTGGGGAAAATCCCCCCTGAAATACAGAGAAGAAAATATATGTAATGGAAAAAAATCCCATAATCCCACAACCAAGAAACATCCACAGTTAAGTTTGTTGGTTCATTTCTTTCCAGTCTTTTTTTCTGAATGTGTGGGTATGTGTGTTTGTATTACTTGTTTTTCTTAATTGAGATTATACTCATTACACTCTGTTGTGTCCTCCATTATTCACCTAATGTCATAAAATTGACATTTCCCCCTGTTGGTAAATATTCTTTGAAATGGTTCTATGTTATCTCTTGCAGTTATACCATATTTATTTAGCCATTCCCTGGAACATTTAATGTGGTCCACCATAAATCTATATGTATATGTATATGTTTGTCTATCAATATCAGGTATGAATCTCAGTAAATTTATAAACATACATGTACAAGGAAAATAATTTTGTCTTTTTATAACTCAATTTAATTTCTATTTCCAGTGTCCAGCTTGCTGTACTGGCAAAAAAATGTAACCTCTGGAAGCACTGAATAGCTTTGTGCAGATGTCTTTGTCAGAACCTTTATTTCCTTGGGATAGGTTTCTAGAGGTAAGTGGAAATGTTGAGTGAAAAGGTATGAACTTACTTAAGGATTCTTATTCAGATGATAGATGATAGATAGATAGATGATAGATGATAGATAGATAGATAGATAGATAGATAGACAGTATATATCCTTCTATATAACATTATAGCTAGCTAGCTTGCTATAAAACACTTAATAAAAACCTTAAGCCTTTTTGCTGGTTTCACATTAAAAGGATTCTCCTAAGGAACCTTTCTTATCTGTATTCTAATTTATAATAAGGCACTGGCTTAATCTATAGCCCTTTAAAAAGAGATGGACAGGGGCATCTGGGTGGCTCAGTCATTAAGCGTCTGCCTTCATTTCAGGTCATGATCCCAGAATCCTGGGATTGAGCCCTCCATCCGGCTCCCTGTTCTTTGGGAAGCCTGCTTCTCCCTCTCCCACTCTCCCTGCTTGTGTTCCCTCTCTCTCTGTGTCTCTCTCTGTCAAATAAATAAATAAAATCTTTAATTTTTTTTTTTTTTTAAATAAAAAGAGATGGACACAAACTCTTACATTTCTACACTGAAAGAATTCAACTTTGCCCTGTTTTGGAAAGCTATCGTCAAATATTGATCCTGGTTAGACATTCCTCCATGAAAAGTGGCCTGACATGTAACAATATTTTTCATGCAAGTCATAAGGATTAGCTCATTCAGTAGGTGGGAAGTCATTCTCAGGACTGTTGTGAGAGTTATATGAAAGGAGTATACGATTATTACTCAGTGCACTGATTGGCACTCAGCTCAATCTGATTACATTCTGATAAACATAAAGTGATTAACTGGTAAGGCAATTGATTATTTAATTTAACACTGTTTCAATGGACTGAAATCATTCATTCCAGATTCAAGTAATTTGAACTGTTGTCAAACCAATATTTATTTAGATTTGGAGAATGGGTTCAGTAGAAGTATGTACCTAGGTATTGTGCTAAATCTATGTGAGTACAAGCAAAGACGTGTCTCTGATCTTGAAAAAGTTAAAAAAAATTGAAAAGATATTTATCCTTGAACACTAAGAGATCAATGAAAAAATTCTGAGATGATTCTGAGATACTATGCTAATTGCAATCAAATTGTTAGATATCCTAATAATGGCATGTTTCAGAAACGTTTTGTAGAGAAAACAGGACTTGAATTAAGCCTCCAAATGTCTGTAACAGGCACAGAGAAATGGAAAGAAAATGGGAGGCAGGGGAATAGCTTAACTCAAGATATAAGGTTTGGAGGGGCACCTGGGTTGCTCAGTTGGTTAAGCCTCAACTCAGGTCATGATCTCATGGTTGTGGAATCCAGCTCCACATTGGACTCCAGTGGACTTCTGCACTCAGTGGGGAGTTTGCTGAAGATTTTCTCTCTCTCCCTCTCCTTTTCCCTCTCCTCCCCCCTTCTCCTGCTCCCTCTCTCTGTCTCTCTTCTGTATCTGTCTCTGTCTCTCTCTCAAGTAAATAAATAAATAAACCTTAGAAAAAAGATATGAGGACATCTCAGTTTCTTCCACAGTTTGGCTATTGTGGACATTGCTGCCATGAACATTGGGGTTCAGGTGCCCCTTCTTTTCACTACACCTCTATCTTTGGGGTAAATACTTAGTAGTGCAATTTCTGGGTCACAAGGTAGCTCTATTTTTAATATCTTGAGGAACCCCCATACTGTTTTCCAGAGTGGCTATACCAGCTTGGTGTTATATGCAACTAATGAATCGTTGAACACTAATACATACATACATACATACATACATACATACATACATACATACATGCATAAATAAATAATAAAGTCTGTTTCTCATAAACAACAACCAAAAAAAAAGATATAAGGTTTAGAATAAACCTAGTACAACTGGGACAAGGGGCAAGGGGTGAGAGGCTCTGAATGCTGAAATTAAAAGCAAGACAAAATGGATGATACTTTAATATACAGGTTCTAGAACCAGACTACTTGGGTTCATATCTTGCACTTTTAAACTGGTTGACTTTGCTCAAATATCTTAACCTTTGTTATTATATTATATGTGGTTTGATACCACATACAGACATGTGGGAGTCTCAGCACAGAAGAGATGAGATCTCTTAGAAACATACACAAAGTGATAGAGATACAAGATACATAGGGAAAGAATGTTTAGGGAAAGAATGTTTAGATAAAGACAGTGGCAGATCCCTGAAGCCCATCCCCTGAGGTCAGGAGGTGCAAAGGAAGAGAAAGTCAGTTATCAAAGAAAAGCAGCTAAAGGTAGAAAAATGCTTTAATGTCACTGAAAAACTAAGGTTTGTAAGGGCTATTTTATCTGGTGGGGGAAAATAAGTCAATTCTTTGGTACATTTCCAAATCTTGGAGTGCTAAGCATAAATCCTGCTCAAGTAGTCATGCACTCCTTAAGGGCCTTTCTTCCCTTGAAGTGCCCTCTTTTGAAAGGTAAGAAGGACCCTCCTTGACATTTTGGCTCTTAATGTAAATGCATCAAAGCATCACATTGGTCAGAGAAATGGTTCAGTATGGCTCCTCTGGGTCTTAGGACCTGAATCTGGAGAAAATGTGCAGCAAATAAAAATTAACTGTGAGGTATTTTTAATGAAAGTGCTATTAATGAGTCTTCAAATAGCTTGAGGCTTTAGTGTTCCTTTGATTACATTTCCTGACAGGAACTGGATTGGTAGCAACAGTACTGAATTTGGAGTTTTGCTCTGCTTCCTTCCCTTAGCTGGAGGCAACTCCATTTCTGAAACTATTTCTTCTTCTGCAAAACAAGGAGCTAAATTCGCCTCTTAACTTCCCTCCTGGGATTATTGAAGATCCCAGTGGTTGTGAGAGGACTTTATTCATCAGAATCTCCATAACTGTGAAGAAGTGGAATTGGTAGGCTAATAATCATTAATACATGCACTCAGATAATACATGAGAACAGAGGGAGTACTATATGGGGATTCCTGTGTAGTTTGAGGCTAATGTGTTGTGGCCCCCATGTTTTCAATGGAACTGCAACCATCCCTGAAAATATTCTGGAGATTCACTTTGGTGAGTTAACATTTGCTTCCCATCCAATCCCTAGGTGTTTAAGTAATGTAAAAGCCAGAGTGAATAGGCCATAGTCTGCATATTGATTTACATGAGACAGGTCCAGATATCTGGAATCTGTCCATTATTTTTTAGTTATTTTCTCCATATCTGCCTCCTACCCTCCATTTTGATCAACATCAGAAGACCTAGAGGGCAGGAGACCAGAGTTTGGGCCCCATTCAGCCCTGGATTTACACTGTGTCTCTGGGCAAGCTTATAAATAATTTATTTTTTTGGGCCTGCCTGACAAATTAAACAGTTTGGTGTGTGTGTGTGGGGGGGAGTGGTGATAGCCTAGAAAGTGCCGTCCCTTGTAAGTTTCAGGAATTGTGTAAATATAGAGGTTACAGTCCAAAGTACTCTGCCTGACATACAAAGGCTGTCACATTCTGGCTCCAGGCCCCACTCCATTTTCTACCCCTTACCATTTCTCTGAAAATGCTATGTCCTTTCCACAAATCTGTGCTTTAATGTTTGCTTGTCTCTTGGCCTGAAATCATCTCCCCTTTTCCTCCTTCTCTGACAGGTAAATTGCCTTACATCCTTGGTGACCCAACACAGTCAACATGACTCTATCAATACTCTCATCACATTGGGTTATAATCATCATATGTCTTTCTGTACTGAGAGAGAGGCGAGGAATTTTCTCTAAAACAGAATCTATTCATCTCCAGGTCTTAACACTGTCCCTGGCACACAGTAGTCACTTGGCATTTGTGGAAGGAAAGAACAGGGATGGGGAAAGGGTAGGGAGGGGAGGAGGAAAGCTGCCAGGAAAGAACCCAGAATTCAAAATTAAGTGATAAGATTTGAATTCCAATCCAGCCAGTTTGTAATTGAATGATGTAGAATAAATCACTTCACCTTTCTAAGCTTCAGTTTATGTTATGTTGAGTTAATACTCTCTAGTCCTTTCTGCTTCACTCAGTTTACTCCACCATGGAATAAGTGAGGGAAAGGAAAGAGAAGGTAGATGTGAAAAAGGAAACAGAGAGACATATAAAAGAAAACTGCAATTTGTGAGGAAGAGGAACAGTTTAAGGTCAGGGCAAGTGTACCCTTGGCTGTTGGAAGAACAAAGACCACTAGAGGGCAATATTATGGCAGTGAAAATTTCCCTAGTAGCAGAAGGAACAGGTACACCTGAATGTACCAAGTCACATAGGAACCAAGACTGCTGGAAGCTCAGTCAAAACTTAGAGTCTTCTATTAAGTTTGATACGTCACATCCCAGGTGATTGACACTACATAAATTGGCCACAACTGCCTAGTGCTCACAGCTGGAAAGAATGATTCATTATTTGTTGAGATTGTTGGTATCTATCATCAAATTATTAATTGTTAGAGTTCTCACAAGCATGCTAGAATGCCACTCTTCTGCCATCTCACAGCAGGGTCCAGGGTCTGTCTTCCCATCTTGGAGGCTGTCTAACTTCACTGACCAAACACTTAGTCCCTCCTTGGCCCCATTCCCACAATTATTTCCATTAAGCATACCTTGGATTACAATATTTACCTGTTCAGAAGCCACCAGTAGATCTTCCTTGCCTACAGGAGGAAGTTAAAAACCCTGAGTCTGGTACTCATGGTTTACTATAACCTGCTTCTGAAGAATCTTTTTCTGTCTCCCTCCTCACCCTTTTATCAACTTCCATTGAACGGCCAAACTAGACTGCTCCCCAGTCTCTCAAAATGCCCCCTCCTTGCCTAGTTCTACTTGCTTGACTTGGCTCCCTCTACTGGCATCTTCCAGAAGATGAAGCTCTAATGGTCTTTAATGACACTGTTGCATAACACTTTTCCCCATAAAACCTCCCCTTATTCCATTAGTCATAAAAACTGCCAGAAGCTAGAGACTTCTCTGTGATCTATATATGTTTTTCACTTGTATTAGATTTGTTTCATTCATTCGCTTACTCATTTATTCTTTTGCTTAGCATATATTGACTAGCACTTCTTATGGGCCAGGTACCATATAAAGAGTGCAGAAATGACCAATGCTTAGTTGTGGCCCTCCAAGAATTGTGTGCACCTGGAGAATGACAGATATATCACACCATATTGGTTGTGTATGTATTATGTGATAATAGAGGTACACAGATACACAAAAGGACTGAAAAGAACTGAGAAAACTATGTTAGAGCCAGACTGGAATGCCAGACAAAAGAATTAAGATATGAAGGCAGAGTGTATCTTTGGATAAATGCTATTCATATACTTACCATGTCAACATGTGTTTGAAGAATCACTCAATCCAGTATAAAATGGGTCATTTGAAGGGATTTTTGAATTGGAGAGAGGGCTGAGGATTTGTGAATTGGGCCACGGATTGTAGATGAGGTAAGAAGGGTAATTACAAAAACCTTCATTTTTTTCTCCTAGATATGAAGTTGTTTGACAGCAAGAATTTGCCTTATCTAATTATTCCCCTCATAGCACTGGGAGTAGGGACTTTGTAATTGAAAGTTTATGCATTTGTAGAGTTCCCAAGTTGGAAGGTACCTTAAGGATTGCCTAGTCATCTTTCCACAAATGAGAAAAAGGAAACTGTAAGAAATGATTTGCTCAGAGTCATCCAGATTGTTACTGTAAAAGTTAAGACTGAGAACTCAAAATTCAGTGCTCTTGTAACTCCTCTACATCTCCTATCTCAAAACCTTCAACAGTCATTGTGGCCGAGATCCCTGGCTACAAAGTTCTGACATATATCTCCAGCATGTCTGTTTCAGAGGGAATAGTAAGGAAGATCTGGATCTCATTGTGTACATGGGGAGACTGAGACCTAAAAAGGAGAAGTAACTGGCTCAAAATCACAGATCTGGAGCCAGAACTCTTAAGACATCTGTCAAGTGAATTGAATACATTCCCTGTAATCAAAGTATCATGCCTTGCATCAGCTAACAAGCAATTACTCTTCGCTTTAGAGAATAAACAGATCCCCAATTGACTTAATTCATCATTTAGTCTTAATCTCAAACATGTATGCTTTTACAATAGTCTTCTCATAGCCTGGAACATTTTCTTTGGCAACAAGCATAATAATCAATGAGTTTCTCTGAGACCTCTAAGCAATTTGTAACTACCCAGAGAAAATTTTCCTCATCCCCTCGGCTTGGCTCTCCTCCTCCTTCCCTACTATTGCCAAAGGAAGAAGAAAGGGGGAAATGTATATAATACTTTCCAAACAGTGGTAGTTTTTTTTGTGGAATTTGAAAGGCCATTTTTTACAAGTTCTGGGAGCAGAGGGCACTTAGGCTGAGCTAGGCAGAGGAAGAGCAGCAGGATACCTGTACTTACCAGGCCTGGATGTTCAGACATCGGGTTGGAGTAGAAATAGAACTGTTTGGAAGGGCAGGACTGGGGCTGCCAGGTGCTATACAAGACCCTGGAACTGAAGATTCATTTTTGCTTTTAAACAAACCTGAACCAAATTCTCATCACAGTTTGACACAAGCACCAGAAGCTATTCTAGTCAAAGTAATGAAAAAAGTTGTTATGGTCCCCAGAAGTGATTAAAGTGTGAGCAAGATTTGTAATCAGGGTCTTCTTTATATGATACGCATGGTATTTCTAGAATCACACGATGTTCAATTTAGAAGGGACTTTGGAAATCAGTTGTCCTACCCCATTTTATAAGCAGGAAGCTTTGGGTCAGAGTGGTGACAAGATATACCCAACCTCTTACTATTGTGTTGCAGAGAGAATACTAAAAATTGGGTTCTGACTCCAAGTTGAGTGCCCTTCTGATGTAGTTTTGGAATGTTGGTGAGGTCCTGAGCTGATGTCCAAGAAAGAATTCTTGAGACATCTTCAGTGCAAAAAGGTGGTTTTATTAAAGTAGGGGGACAGGACCCATGGGCAAAAAGAGCTGCTGCTGCCCCAGGATTGTGAGGGGCAACTGATTATATACTTTGGGGTTGGGAGGAAGTAAAGATAAGAGAAGTTCCAAAAGGATTTTCGTAAGCTAAAGAAGACTCACACGATACTGAAGGCCTTGCTATTGTCCAACTAAGTTTGTTTTTTCCCTCCAGCAAAGCATTAACATTAAGACAGTTGGGAACTTCTTAGAGGAATGTTATATTCTGCCTGCCTCAAGTATTTGTCAATGGGTTGTAGGCTATAAGGACATCTAATTTTATCTACATTTCCTTCTGCCTTTGTTTCCTACATCACTTCCACAACACAAAATCTGCTCAACATTCTTACCTCTGCCCTAAATCTTCTGTGTAGAGAGATACACTAGGTCTGGAGATATTTTACTCTAGTATGTCTTTCTTGTTTCCCTCTGTCCTCTTCCAGATTTCCATGTCTATCTGGTGCAGATGATCATCTTGGTGAGTTTCTTGATTTCTCTCACCATGCACATGTGTACACATGCACAGAAATATGTACACGTGGTGATCTTAAAGATGGTTTTTAGGGTCATTTTCAGAAATAAAATCAGATCATATAGTCTCCAGGTAAGATTAAAGTACCACATCTATGATATTTAGCTGGTAGCATAGATAAGGCTTCCTGAATCATAGGTCTCTTAGTGTTTGGGCCAAGGGAGCCAAGGCAAATGAACCTAGTATGACAGAAAGTTGATTAAGTTTGGGAGGGTCTCTTAGAGCCAGACAGGTCATTCTCTTTCTACCATCAGGCTAAAAGTTTAAGCCATTAAGTAGATAAGTTCAGGCTATTGAATCCCTACCATATGTTTGGAGGATGATTGCCTCTTATAGTGCTTACCACTTAGGCTCTCTGAACTTTAGTTTTCTCTCCTCCAAAATTGGGCAAATAAAGCCCTATTTCATGGGATTGTTAGAAGGAACAAAGGACAACATTCCAGGGAGAGTCTCAAGAAATGTTCATTTCCCTCCCTTTATTCATCAATTTTCCTGAGTACATCTTCATTTATTGGCATATCTCCTTTTTTTTAATATAAGAGATGTAGTAAAGATGTTAGGGTTTGAAGCCAATGGCCAAGAAAGAATTCTTGAGATACCTTTGGGGCAAAAAGGTGGTTTTATTAAAGTACTTGGACAGGACCTTTGGGCAGAAAGAGAAGCTGCACTGGAGTCATGAGGAATGGCTCATTATATACTTTCAAGTTGGGAGGGGGTTAGGGATAGCTTAAGCCTCCCAGGTATTTTGGAAACAAGGTTTCCAGGATCTTGAGGGGGTTATTGTTGGGAAAGATCATTTATTGTTATTTAGTAAACCCTCAGTCATGAGATCCTTCAGATGTGTATCAGTGGGTCATATGCTTGGAGGTTGATTGCCAACATGTATCTTGCGGGGTAGAGATAAAGGAAGCATCCAAAAGAATTTCTATATGTTAAAGTAGACTTACAGGGTCCTGGGGGTTGGGCTAAGATTGCCATTTGCCCTTAGCAAAGTATTAACATCAAGGCAGCTGAGTTCCTAGTGGAATGTCACTCTGCCTGTTTCAAGGACTTGTCAATGGGCTGTAGGTAGTAAGGAAAATTAATAATTTTTCCTTTGCCTTTGTTTCCCACATCAGTACGAACACCTCGAAGTTTTCTCCTTGGTCCCCTTCTCTTCTCTAAACTCTTCCTGGTGCCCCATTATTCCTGCACGATTAACTTTTACCTTTTTTCAAAGGAGTCCTATATCTCTTCCTCCAGTCTTACATCACTCCAAAGTCTCTCCTCCATTTCCAAGTATATATTGGTTATCTGTGATTGAATAATTCACCATTAAAAACTCAACCAGGACTGTTTGTTTAAACATCTACCTTTCCTGAGAAACTATGAGTTCTTGGATCTTACAATTTTTTTTTTCATTTTTATTTTTTTTTATTCTGTCTCCACTCAGTACATACCACAGTTCATGACAGTTAATAAATGTTCAAAAACTGCCTGTTGGATGAATGACTAAAGGAATAATCAAATAAATGAAGGCACTAAAGTTACACAGATGACGTCACTGAACACAAAGAACAGTTTAATGGGGTAGGTAGATGTTTTAGTATCTACTGCTGCTTAACAAACCATCCCAAAACTTATAAAGCAACCATTTAATTATGTTCATGGTTGAGAAAGGACACAGTGGAGATAATTTGTCTCTGTTTCACAATGTCTTGAGAATTGGGAAGACTCTAAGACTGGAGTAATATGACAGATGGAAGCCATCATTGTGGAAGCATCTTCAACTCAAATATTGGCTGGGATCTCAGTTGTGGCTATACATGGAATAGCAGTGGCAGGGCAGAAAGAAGGTGTAATTAACGGATATTCTTCAAAAAGAAACTGGTCAAGGACACTATTTCTCAGTTCTGTTTGGGGGGAAAAACATTACTTAAGCAATTAATATGCACAAGGAGTTGCTACACATGCTTCTTTCCATATGGTATCACAATTTTCCCATTTTTTCTCACTTATTATATCACTGGATCTTCCCAAACCATACTTAAAGGTCAGTGTGATGAAACTGAAGCTTCAAATCCTTCTTAGATCCTTATGCAGAGTTGAACATCAAGAGGGCCTAAAAGTAAAGATTTGTTAATTGCTTGATTTATACAGCTACAAAGGAATACTGTTTTGACTGGGTAAATGTGTGTATGTGTGTGGCACTAGTGTGACAGGTTTTTACCTCTGTATATGACTGAGTGTGGTTCCAGCTACAGTGGATGATTTGAAAAGGTTGATGGATTTGGCTCCAGTGGCCTGAGGTTTTCCAACCGTCGATCTATCTTGTCAGGTTCAAAACATCCTTCAGCCATTCATCTAGAGTAAGTATGCAGGTAGTCCTCAAAGCTGGAAAGGAAAGGGTAGGATGTTTGGAACACCTCTAGTATCCTGGAACTCCAAACACAAATAGCAGGGCCTCTCCAACCTACTGGTTCATAGATTACCCCATGCAAAAGTAGAAAACCACTTGAAGTGATGGAATGAGCCCTGGGTAGGGAGGGATCAGAGCACATGTCAAAAGCCCATATTTTGCCAACCACTTTAAATGCATGCTTCCGTTTTTATTTGCATTCTAGCCCTAAAAGGGGGCATTTTATTTTATTTTGTACTTGAGTAAAATACATATGTAATAAAAATGCACTCATTTCAAGTGTACATTTGATGACTTTTGACAAAAATATATGCCTGGGTAACTGATATTAAGATCAGGCTATAGAACATTTCCAACATCCCCAGAGGCTCCTTTGGTGCTTCTTCCATTCAATAACTCCCTAGGGGCAACCCTTATTCTGAGTTCTAGCACCATAGATTAGTCTTTCCTATTGTTTATATAACACACAAACAAATAATGCCTGAACTTTTTATAAATGTAATCACATAATATGTACACTTTTGTGTCTGGCTTCTTTCACTAAGCTTGTTTTTTGAAATTATTTTATGTTGTCCCATTGTATTAGGCATATATTTCTCTGTAACAGTATTAACATACAGTTAGCAGATTAAAATAAAACACATCTATTATCTCATAGTTTCTATGGGTCAGTCTCTGTATGGCTTAATTGGGTCCTCTGCTTCAAGGTCTCATACAGCTGAAATCAAGATGTGAGCTAGGGCTGACAGTCTCAGTTGGGGTTTGATTGGGAAGATATTTACTTCCAAACTCACATGGCTATTGGAAGCATTTAGTTACTTGCAGCCTGCTGGACTGAGGGTCTCAGTTTCTTGCAGGCTGTTGGAAATATATTACAATGAAGCTATAAACACCCATTTCTATTGAGTGTATCCCCGGGAGTAGAATCCCTAGGTCATAGGACACACATATTTTTAGATTTAGTAGATATTTATATGTGCTTATTGTCAATCCTCACAATTATTCTGGGGGTAGCTATCACTATCCCTATTATATAGGTAGCTATCACTATCCCTGTTATATAGGTGAGGCCAGAAATTTAGGGAGGGAAAGTTACTTGACCAAGGCCCCAAGATAGTAGAAAACAAGTCAAGATTCAAACCCAGTTCTTTCTGGTCCAAGATTCTTCATACCAAGTTTTTCAAATGTCAGCCATTTGTATACCACCTTCACAATTTCTGCCATATCTTAAGGAATAACTATCCATGAAATTATTGTTCTGATCTGCAAGTACTTTTTTTCTTAATATACACAGATATGTATACATAACTGTTAAAATAAAAAAAAAACACTCACCCATGTACCACTTAAAATCATCTTGCCTACACAGACCAGTGGTGCTTGTACAATTTGGGAAATAATTGTCCAGTTGCATATTGAAGCTAAGAGTTGTATTCTTGTTCTGGCCCTATCACCAATTCTCTGTGTGTCCTTGGCCAAGTCTTTTCCCCTCTCTGGGCTCCAGTTGTTCCATATGTACTATGACAGACATAGAGTGAACCTTTTGGGTACCCTTTCCTTTTGTGTCTGCCTTGTATTCTGGGTCACAGATAATGAAACAGAATCAGACGGCACATTAGTACATACTGGAGACAGGACAGGGACTTTTAAGCCCATTAACTTCCCTTTCTCATGCAATGGCAAAACCTCTGCTTTCTGTCATCCACATCTGTGTACACATTTGATCCTTTGGACATGGAGCAGTACATATGTACATGCATACATGTTTCTCTGCTAGGGTAGAGAAAGGGATTATGCATATATGTGGGTGAGTACAGGCATCTTTGTTACACAAGATTCTCTCCCATCATCACTTTCACCCCACTATGTCTCCAGCCTTTCAGCCTGTCACATGACTTCAGCCTTCCAGCTATTTATATTCAAAGAGTAGAACTGTTGCCTCTTGTTACTTGTTCTTTCAGCACAACCTTCTTGTGAATGCAGCAGCTCAGGTGTTGAACATGGCCACAGGGTGAGATCTCCTTCTCAATGTGGTGTTGATTGTGTGAAATTATTACTATTATTTAGGAAAATATCACAAAAGATCATTCGGTGAATTTCAATTAATTGTTGTTATGATAGTCTGCCTCCCCCTGCCAGCAAGAACTCCCGGTCCCTTCTAAGCCATGAGCAGCAGATGCCTTGTTTACACAATAAATTGATTAATTTTTTTAAGATTTTATTTTTATTTATTTGACAGAGAGAAACACGGCGAGAGAGGGAACACAAGCAGGGGGAGTGGGAGAGGGAGAAGCAGGCTTCCCGCCGAGCAGGGAGCCCGATGCGGGGCTCGATCCCAGGACCCTGGGATCGTGACCCGAGCTGAAGGCAGACACTTAACGACTGAGCCACCCAGGTGCCCCTAAATTGATTAATTTGATAAATTAATGTAATGGTACTGGAAGAACATTTATGCTCTGAACCACTCACACACCTACTTACCATTTCAAAACACTTTGCATTCTTTCTTAGTCCTGACAGTAGCTTCAGACTTCAAATTAAATTATGAATAAGCCAGTGTTGTTGGAGTACCTACTGGGTGCCCAGATCTGGGTCAGTTTAAGCAATGCACCAGAGAGGCACAGGAAAGGGACAGGGGGAGAAAAGTCAAATATGGTCCATTTATTCTAAGCATCATGCTAAGTACTACTATTCATAAATTTACTCTCCCAGCAATTTTCTAAAGGAGGTATTATTACTATCTTGCTTTTACAGACAAGGATTCTGAAAGGTCGCATTAGAGTGGCAAAGGAAGGATTCATCTCCAGGCCCAGACAACACCAGAAGCTACATTTTTCCTACTATAGTATACTTTTTTCTAAGATTTTATATACTTATTTGCCAGAGAGAGAGAAAGAGCACAAGCAAGGAGAGCAGCAAGCAGAGGGAGAAGCAGGCTCTTTGCCAAGCAAGGAGCCCAATGCAGGACTCGATCCCAGGACCCTGGGTTCATGGTCTGAGCTGAAGGCAGATGCTTAACCAACTGAGCCACCCAGGCATCCCTTCCTACTATAGTATACTTTTAAGTACAAGTGTCTGCCCTTCAGCTCTTCTTGGTACAATAGGAAAAGGGAGACTCTTTGAGTGGGATAGAAAGACCAAAAGCAACAAAGACTAGAAAGAAACAGAGAATATCTCCAGAAACAATGACAAATCAAGTAATAAAATGGTACTAAAAACTTATCTACCAAGAAGTATTCTGAATGTAAATGGACTAAATACTTCAACCAAAAGACACAAGGTGTCAGAATGGAAAAAAAAAAAAAAAAAGACCCATCTATATGCTGTATACAAGAGACTCATTTTAGACTTAAAAGCACGTGCAGACTGAAAGGGTGGGGATGGAGAAATGTTTACTATGAAAATGGATGTCAAAAGAAAGCCTGGGTAGCAATACTTATATGAGACAAACTAGATTTTAAACCAAAGACTGAAACAAGAGATGAAGAAGGGAACTATGTCATAATAAAGGGGACTATACAACAAGAAGATCTAACAACCATAAATATTTATGCCCACAACTTGGGAGCACCCAAATAAATAAAACAATTAATAACAAATATAAAGGAACTCATTGATAATACTACAGTAATAGTAGGAAACATTAAAACCCCACTCACAACAATGGACAGATCATCTAAACAGACAATCAACAAGGAAACAATGGGTTTGAATAATACAATGGACCAGATGGATTTAACACATATATTCAGAACATTTTATCCTAAAGCAGCAGAGTGCACATGGAACATTCTCCAGAATAGATCACATACTGGGTCACAAGTCAGGCCTCAGAAACTACAAAAAGAATGAGATCATATCATACATATTTTCTGACCACAATGCTATGAAACTTGAAGTCAACCATAAGAAAAAAACTGTAAAGATCCCAAATACATGGAGGTTAAAAAACATCCTACTAAAGAATGAATGGGTTAACCAGGAAATTAAGGAAGAAATTTAAAAAAAAAAAACATGGAAATAAATGAAAATGAAAATAAAATGGTCCAAAACCACTGGGATGCAGCAAAAGTGGTCATAAGAAGGAAGTATATACCAATACAGGCCTACCTCAAGAAGCAAGAAAAATCTCAAATAAACAGCCTAACCTTATACCTAAAGGAACTAGAAAAAGATCAACAAATGAAGCCTAAAGCCAGCAGAAGAAGGGAAATAATAAATATCAGAGCAGAAATATATGACATAGAAACAAACAAAAACAGTAGAACAGATCAATGAAACCAGGAGCTAGTTCTTTGACAAAATTAACAAAATTGATAAACCCCGAGCCAGACTTATCAACAAGAAAAAAGATAGAACTGAAATAAATAAAATCATAAATGAGAGAGGAGAAATGACAACTGACACCACAGAAATGCAAACAATTATAAATTATATGCCAACAAATTGAACAATCTGGAAGAAATAGATAAATTCCTAGAAACATATAAACTACTAAAACTGAAACAGGAAGAAATAGAAAACTTGAACAGACCAATAACCAGCAAAGAAATCGAAACAATAATCACAAATCTCCCAACAAACAAAAGTCTGGGGCCAGATGACTTCACAGGGGAATTCTACAAAACATTTAAAAAGTTAATACCTATTCTTCTCAAACTATTAAAAAAATGGAAATGGAAGGAAAATTTCCAAACTCATTTTATGAGGCCAGAATTCACCTGATTCCAAAACCAGACAGACTCCACTAAAAAAAGACAACTACAGGGGCACCTGGGTGGCTCAGTCAGTTAAGCGTCTGCCTTTGGCTCGGGTCATGGTCCCAGAGTCCTGGGATCAAGCCCCATGTCAGGCTCCCTGCTCAGCTCTCTCTCCCTGCTTGTGCTCTCTGTTGCTATCTCTGTCTTTCTCTCTCTCAAATAAATAAATTGAATCTTAAAAAAAAAAAAAAAAGACAACTACAGGACAATATCCCTAATGAACATGGATGCAAAAATTTGCAATAAAATACTAGTAAACGGAATCCAACAGTACACTAAAAGAATCATCCACCACAATCAAATGGGATTTATTCTTGGTCTTCAAGGATGGTTCAATATTCACAAATCAATCAATGTGATACACCACATTAAGAAAAGAAAAGATGGAGGAGGGGCAAGATGGCAGAGGAGTGCAGGACTCCATTTCAACCAGTCCCCTGAATTTAGCTAGATATCTACCAAGCCACTCTGAACACGCATGAAATCAGCCTGAGATATAAGATTATACATCTGGATCTCTACAGGGGCAGAGGATCATCAGTCCAGAGGTACAAAGGGCGGAGTTGTGATTGTGTGGACAGATGTTGGAGGATAAACAGAAGGGGGAGGGAACCACAAGAAGCTAGCTACTGGAAAGTAGTACCCCAGTGCAAAAGCATCCTGAGCCTGGGAACCAGCAATAGCTTGGAGAGCTGTGGCAGTGGGATGGGAAAGGACTCCAGCCAGCACTCAAATGGAATCCAGAGGCTTAAGGGGCAAACGCTGGACTGGGGTGGCCACAGGCACGGACCTGTGCCCATGGACCCGGGTGGCTGCCGCCGTGGCCCGCGACCAGGCCTGCCCAGACCAGGATCACTGGCAGTTTTGGAGGCATGGGGGAAGAGACAAAGGGGCCTGGTTTGACTACTGAGAGGATCACTGGGGGCATGCAATACCTGTGGGGGGCTGCAGTTTTTAGCGACGCTTACAGAGGGAGAGACTGTGTCTTTTGGAGGATTCAGAGAGGAGAGACCGTGGCTTCTCTCCTCTGGGGCAGAGGTCAGGGTGCGGACATTTTCCTTTGCTCTGACCCTCCAAAAAGGCACGAAAACCCACCAGAGAACAAAAGTCGACAGAGAACAAAAGCCACCAGAAAACAAAAGCCCAAAAAGCCGGTATCCATGGGGTCCAGCCCCTTGATAGGGGTCAGGGCAACTCCGCCCAAGCAGGATTGACTGAAAAAAATGGGGCAGGCCCCTCCCCCAGAAGACAAGCTGGAAGAACAAAAGGATGGCAACCTGAAGATCCCCATAAAACTGTAAAACCCCAACACCAAGGGAAAATAGTATATTAAGCTCCTGCTGTTGCCTCACGGTCTGTGTATTTCTTAGAAATAACTTTTTTTTGTTTTAATTCTTTCTTATGTTTTTTCTCTGTTTTTTTTTTTCTTTTTACCTACTTACCATTTCAACTAGATGTTTAATACATATTCCAGAGTCACTTTTTAACTTGAAATTTTTCACACATATTTTTTCTTTCTTTTTATATATATATATGTAGATAGATAGATAGATAGATGATAGATAGATAGATAGATGATAGATAGATAGATAGATGATAGATAGATAGATAGATAGATAGATAGATAGATAGATAGATAGATAGATAAAAGCTTCAATGTAGTCCTTTTTTCCCTATTCAATACTACCTTAATATATATACCAGTTTTAATTATCCTGCATCTCTGGGAAGTAGTGTTCTCTAACAAAGAGAACAAAATACACCCAGGAAGAACTGAAACACCCTACCTTGCCCACACTGAGGGATTATAGCCCCCTCAGCCCCCCTTTTCCTTTTTTGTTTCTTTTTTGAAATTTATAAATCTTTTCTTGGATTTCATTTGGCTGGGTGTTTTTAGTGGTGACTTCCAATTGCTCCAAACTTTCCCAGGGTGCACCTTGCCGGGACTGTGGTTGATATTTTTGACTCTGTACATCCCCTCAACCACCACTCGACAGAATGACTAGGAGGAGGAACTTCCAACAAAGAAAAGAACCAGAGACAATGGCCTCTCCCACAGACCTAATGGATATGGATATAAACAAGATGTCTGAAATAGACTTCAGGGTAACAATTACAAAGACAATAGCTAGGCTTGAGATAAATATTAATGGCAACATAGAATCTCTAAGGGCAGAAATGAGACCTAATCAGGCCAAACTTAAAAATGCTATGAATGAGATGCAGTCTAAACTAGATACTCTAACTGCTAAAGTAAATGAGGCAGAAGAATGAATTAGTGATCTAGAGGATAAACTGATAGAAAGGAAGGAACAGGAGGAGGTCTGGACCAAACAAGCTTAAAATCCATGAGAACAGGATTAGAGAAATCAGCAATGCCATGAAATGCTCCAATGTCAGAATTATTGGGATCCTTGAGAAGGTGGAGAGAGAGAAAGGGCTAGAAGATATATTTGAGCAAATCATAGCTGAGAACTTCCCTAACCTGGGGAATGAAACAAGCATTTGTGTCCTAGAGGCAGAGAAGACACCTCCCAAGATCAAGGAGAACAGACCAATGTCCCGGCATGTAATAGTAAAACTCGCAAGTCTTAGAACCAAGGAAGCCATCCTGAGAGCAGGTAGGGAGAAGAGATTCCTTACGTACAGAGGGAAGAACATCAGAATAATGTCTGACCTGTCCACAGAGACCTGGCAAGCCAGAAAGGACTGGCAAGACATATTCAGGGTACTAAGTGAGAAGAACATGCACCCAAGAATACTTTATCCAGGGAGGCTGTCATTCAGAATAGATGGAGAGACAAAGAGCTCCCAAGACCAAAAGAAACTGAAAGAATATGTGACCACCAAGCCAGCCCTGCAAGAAATACTAAGGGGGATTCTATAAAAGAAGAAAGACCCCAAGAGTAATATAGACCAGAAATATAGAGAGAAAATCCATAAAAACAGGGACTGTACAGACAGTAAGATGGCAATAAACACGTACCTTTCAGTAGTAACCCTCAACATGAATGACCTAAATGCTCCCATGAAATGGCACAGGGTTGCAGATTGAATACAAAGACAGGACGCATCCATATGCTGTCTACAAGAGACTCATTTTGAACCTAAAGACACCTCCAGACTGAAAGTGAGAGGATGGAGAACAATTTATCATGCCAACAGACCTCAAAAGAAAGCTGGGGTAGCATTTCTTAGACGGATTAGAATTTAAACCAAAGACTGTAATAACAGATCCAGAGGGACACTATATCATTCTTAAAGGGTCTATTCAACAAGAAGATCTAAAAATTGTAAATATCTATGCCCCCAACATGGGAGCAGCCAACTACATAAGCCAGCTGTTAACCAAAATAAAGAATGAGATTGACAATAATACATCAACAGTAGGAGACTTTAACACTCCACTCTCAGCACTGGACAGATCATCTAAACAGAAGATCAACAAAGAAACAAGAGCTTTAAATGACACATTGGAGCAGATGGACTTCACAGATATATAAAACAACAGAATACTCATTCTTCTGGAATGCACACAGAACTTTCTCCAAAATAGACCACATACTGGGTCACAAATCAGGTCTCAGCCAATACCAAAAGATTGAGATTATTTGCTGCATGATATCAGACCACAATGCCTTGACATTGGAACTCAATCACAAGAAAAAAAATTGGAAGGAATTCAAACACTTGGAAGTTAAAAAGCATCCTGTTAAAGAATGAATGGGTCAACCAGGAAATTAAAGAAGAACTTAAATAATTCATAGAAACCAATGAGAATGAAAACACATCGATCCAAAACCTATGGCATACTGCAAAGGCGTTCCTAAAGGAGAAATACATAGCCATCCAAGCCTTTCTCAAAAAAGTAGAAAAATCCCAAATGCACAAGCTAACCCTACACCTAAGGGAGCTGGAGAAAGGACAGCAAATAAAACCTAAATCAACAGGAGAAGAGAAATAGTAAAGATTAGAGCAGAGATCAATGAAATAGAAACCAGAAAAACAGTAGAACAAATCATGAAACTAGAAGCTGGTTCTTTGAAAGAATTAATAAGATCAATAAACCATTGGCCAAACTTATCCAAAAGAAAAGAGAAAGGCCCCAAATTAATAAAATCATGAATGGGGAGAGGGGAAAGATGGAGGAGTAGGGGACCCTATTTCAACTGGTCCCTGGAATTGAGCTGGATATCTACCAGACCACTCTGAACACCCACGAAACCAGCCTGAGATGTAAGAAGATCTGGATCTCTACAAACAGAATATCGCAGGCAGTTGGTTTTGAGGTACGAAGCAGAGAGCCGTGACTCTGCAGGCAGATTTCGGAGGATAAACAGCAGTGGGAGGGTGCCTGGACGTGGGGATCCTACACCGCCAGTGAGTGACAGCCTCGTGTGCTGCGGACAGGGCACAGACTCGCAGACCGGTAGCACCAGGAAAGAACTTTAGGGCAGCCCCCGGGGTGGAAAACCAGGCCAGCGGGGTCGCATGCACGCGAACCGCAGCCCCCCGGGGCCAGAAACTGGAGCGACGGTCACGCTCACGCGAACTGCAGCCTCCAAGCGGAAACTCGGTGCGCCGGGGGCGCGCCGGTGAACTGCAACCCCCGGGGTGGAAACCCCAAGCAGCGGAGTCGTGCGCGCAAACTGGGAGCGGCTGGCGGTTTTAGAAGCACAAAGGGCAGAGCTGTGCCCACCTGGAGGCAGGACTGGGAGTGCTGCGGAGGGGCACACAACCCAGGACGCTGCAGTTTATAGCAGCACGGACAGAAACAGAGACAGTGTGGCCTGGAGAGCTCACTGAAGAACAGACTGAGGTCTCTCTGCTCTGAGGCAGAGGGTTGGAAACGTCTCTTCTGCTCTGACTCGCGGAAGAGACGCGGAAAGCCGCCAGGGAAAGGCGCAGGAGAACAAAAGCCGCAAAGACTGATTCCCACTGAGCCCATCCCCCGCCACGGGGGCGCAGGGCAACTCCGCCCAAACAGGGTTGCCTGAGTAACAGTGAGGCAGGCCCCTCCCCTAGAACACAGGCTGGGAAAACAAGAAGCCAGCAACCCTAAGGTCCCAAGAAAACAGGAGCATCTTGCTTGGGTTCTGGTCAATAATTTGGACTCTATACATTCCCTAAAACACCCATCAACAGAATGACTAGGAGGAGGAGCCCCCAAACAGAAAAGACTCAGAGATTATGACTTACGCTGAAGATTTACAAATGGATGCAGATATAACCAAGATGTCAGAGATGGAATTCAAGCTAGCAATTGTGAAGACAATGGCTAGAATGGAGAAATCAATTAACGGCAACAGAGTCTCTAAGGGCAGAAATAAAAGGTGAATTGGCAGAACTTAAAAATGCTATCAATGAGATCCAATCCAATCCAGATAATCTAACAGCTAGGGTAACTGAGACAGAAGAGAGAAGAAGTGATCTGGAAGACAGTAGAATACATAAAAAGGGAAAAGAGGAGGCCAGGGAAAAACAACTCAGAATCCATGAAAATAGAATCAGAGAAATAAGTGACACCATGAGGCGTTTCAATGTCAGAATACTTGGAATCCTGGAGGGAGTGGAGAGAGAGAGAGGGCTAGAAGATGTATTCGAGCAAATCGTAGCTGAGAACTTCCCTAAACTGGGGAATGAAACAAACATTCGAGTCCTAGAGGCAGAGAGGACCCCTCCCAAGATCAAGGAAAACAGGCCAACACCCCGGCATGTAATAGTAAAACTTGCAAACCTTAGAAACAAGGAAACCATCTTAAGGGCAGTTAGGGGGAAGAGATTCCTTACGTACAGAGGGAGGAACATCAGAATAACGTCAGACCTATCCACAGAGACGTGGCAAGCCAGAAAGCCCTGGCAAGACATATTCAGGGTACTAAATGAGAAGAACATGCAGCCAAAAATACTTTATCCGGCAAGGCTTTCATTTAGAATGGATGGAGAGATGCAGAGCTTCCAAGACCAGCAGAAGTTCAAAGAATATGTGACCACTAAGCCAGCCCTGTAAGAAATATTAAGGGGGGTTCTATAAAAGGAGAAAGACCCCGAGAGTGATCTACAACAGAAATTTACAGGGACAATCTATAAAAACAACGTCTTCACAGGCTACATGATGACAATTAATTCATATCTTTCAATAATCACTCTCACTGTGAATGGCCTAAACGCTCCCATAAAAAGGCACAGGGTTGCAGACTGGATAAAAAGACAGGACCCATCCATATGCTGTCTACAAGAGACTCATTTTGAACCTAAAGGTACACCCAGTCTGAAAGTGAAGGGATGGAGATCTATCTTCCATGCCAGCGGACCTCAAAAGAAAGCTGGGGTAGCAATTCTTATATCAGACAAATTAGATTTTAAACTAAAGTCTGTAATAAGAGACACAGAAGGACACTATATCATTCTTAAAGGGTCTATTCAACAAGAAGATGTAACAATTGTAAATATCTATGCCCCCAACATGGGAGCAGCCATATACATAAGCCAAATGCTAACCAAAATAAAGAGTCATATTGATAACAATATGCTAATTGTAGGAGACCCCAGTACTCCACTCTCAGCAATGGACAGATCATCTAAGCAGAAAATCAACAAGGAAACAAGAGCTTTGAATGATACATTGGACCAGATGGACCTCATAGATATTTACAGAACATTCCACCCTAAAACAACAGAATACTCATTCTTCTTGAACGCACATGGAACTTTCTCCAGAATAGACCATATACTGGGTCACAAATCAGGCTCAACCAATACCAAAAGACTGAGATTATTCCCTGCATATTCTCAGACCACAATGTTCTAAAACTGGAACTCAATCACAAGAAAAAAAATTGGCAGAAATTCAAACACTTGGAAGCTAAAGAT
Source organism: Mirounga leonina (assembly GCF_011800145.1). NCBI lineage: Eukaryota > Metazoa > Chordata > Mammalia > Carnivora > Phocidae > Mirounga > Mirounga leonina. The sequence continues at coordinate 1,119,780 of NW_023270096.1, read as the reverse complement.
CACTCTGCTCAAGAATGTTGGGGTCAACCAAGAAATCAAAGAACTTAAACAATTCATGGAAATCAATGAGAACGAAAACACATCTGTCCAAAACCTATGGGATACTGCAATGGCGGTCCTAAGGGGGAAATACATAGCCATTCAAGCCTCACTACAAAAAATAGAAAAATCCCAAATTCACCAACTAACTCTACACCTTAAAGAACTAGAGAAAAAGCAAGAAATGATGCCTAAGCCACGCATTAGAAGAGAAATAATTAAAATTAGAGCAGAGATCAATAAATTAGAAACCAGAAACACAATAGATCAGATGAACAAAACTAGAAGTTGGTTCTTTGAAAGAATTAATAAGATTGATAAACCACTGGCCAGACTTATCCAAAAGAAGAGAAAAAGGACCCAAATTAATAAAATTATGAATGAAAGGGGAGAAATCACGACTAACACCAAGGAAATAGAAAGAATTCTTAGAAATTATTATCAACAACTATATGCCAATAAACTGAGCAATATGGATGAAATGGAGGCCTTCCTGGAAACCTATAAGCTGCCAAGACTGAAACAGGAAGAAATTGACAACCTGAATAGGCCAATAACCAGTAACGAGATTGAAGCAGTGATCAAAAACCTCCCAAAAAACAAGAGTCCAGGGCCTGATGGATTCCCTGGGGAATTCTACCAAACATTCAAAGAAGAAATAATACCTATTGTACTGAAGCTGTTTCAAAAAATAGAAACAGAAGGAAAACTTCCAAACTCATTCTATGAGGCCAGCATTACCTTAATCCCTAAACCAGGCAAAGACCTCATTAAAAAGGAGAATTTCAGACTGATATCCCTGATGAATATGGATTCCAAAATCCTCAACAAAATCCTAGCTAATAGGATCCAACAATACATTAAAAGGATCATCCACCACGACCAAGTGGGATTTATCCCCGGGATGCAAGGGTGGTTCAACATTCACAAATCAATCAATGTGATAGAACACATTAATAAGAGGAGGGAGAAGAACCATATGGTCCTCTCAATTGATGCAGAAAAAGCATTTGACAAAATACAGCATCCTTTCCTAATGTAAACTCTCCAGATGATAGGGATGGAGGGAACATTCCTCAAGTTCATAAAATCCATCTATGAAAAACCCACAGCGAATATCATCCTCAATGGGGAAAAGCTGAGAGCCTTTCCCTTAAGATCAGGAACACATCAAGGGTTCCCACTCTCACCACTGTTGTTCAACATACTACTAGAAGTCCTAGCAACAGCAATCAGACAACAAAAAGAAATAAAAGGTATTCAAATTGGCAAAGAAGAAGTCAAACTCTCTCTTTTCGCAGACGACATGATACTTTATGTGGAAAACCCGAAGACTCCACCCCCAAATTACTAGAACTCATACAGCAATTCAGTAATGGGGCGGGATACAAAATCAATGCACAGAAATCAGTTGCTTTCTTTTACACTAACAACGCAACTGTAGGAAGAGAAATTAGAGAAAGGATTCCATTTACAATAGCACCAAAAACCATAAGATACCTTGGAATAAACCTAACCGAGAGGTAAATGATCTACACTCTAGGAACTACAAAACACTCATGAAAGAAATTGAAGAAGACACAGAAAGATGGAAAAATATTCCATGCTCATGGATCAGAAGAATAAACATTGTTAAAATGTCTACGCTACCCAGAGCAATCTATACCTTCAATGCCATCCCAATCAAAATTCCAATGACATTTTTCGAAGTGCTGGAACAAACAATCCTAAAATTTGTATGGAATCAGAAAAGATCCGGAATCGCCAAAGAGATGTTGACAAAGAAAAACAAAGCTGGGGGCATCACGTTGCCCGATTTCAAGCTATACTATAAAGCAGTGATCACCAAGACAGCATGGTACTGGCACAAAAACAGACATACAGACCAATGGAACAGAATAGAGAACCCAGCAGGCTCCTGGGTGGCTCAGATGGTTAAGCGTCTGCCTTCGGCTCAGGTCATGATCCCAGGATCCTGGGATTGAGTCCCACATCGGGCTCCCTGCTCCTTGGGAGCCTGCCTCTCCCTCTGCTTCTCTCTCTCTCTGTCTCTCATGAATAAATATATAAAATCTTTAAAAAAAAAATAGAGAACCCAGATATGGATCCTCAACTCTATGGTCAAATAATCTTTGACAAAGCAGGAAAAAATATGCAATGGAAAAAAAGGCAGTCTCTTCAATAAATGGTGCTGGGAAAATTGGACAGCCACATGCAGAAGAATGAAACTTGACCATTCTCTAACACCATTCACAAAGATAAACTCAAAGTGGATGAAAGACCTCAATGTGAGACAGGAATCTATCAAAATCCTAGAGGAGAACATGGGCAGTAACCTCTTTGACATCGGCCACAGCAACTTCTTTCAAGATACATCTCCAAAAGCTAGTGAAACAAGAGCAAAAATGAACTTTTGGGACTTCATCAAGATTAAAAGCTTCTGCACAGCAAAGGAAACAGTCAACAAAACAAAGAGGGAGAAGATATTGGCAAATGACACTACAGATAAAGGGCTGGTATCCAAGATCTATAAAGAACTTCTCAAACTCAACACCCAAAAAAACAAATAATAAGTCAAAAAGTGGGCAGAAGAGATGAACAGACACTTCTCTGAAGAAGACATACAAATGGCTAACAGACACATGAAAAAATGTTCATCATCATTAGCCATCAGAGAAATCCAAATCGAAACCACACTGAGATACCACCTTACACCAGTTAGAATGGCAAAAATGGACAGGACAAGAAACAACAAATGTTGGAGAGGTTGTGGAGGAAGGGGAGCCCTTTTACACTGTTGGTGGGAATGCAAGTTGGTACAGCCACTTTGGAGAGAAGTGTGGAGGTTCCTCAAAAATTTAAAAATAGAGCTACCCTATGACCCAGCAATTGCACTCCTGGGTATTTACCCCAAACACACAGATGTAGTGAAAAGAAGGGCCATATGCTCCCCAATGTTCATAGCAGCAATGTCCACAATATCCAAACTGTGGAAAGAGCTGAGATGCCCTTCAACAGATGAATGGATAAAGAAGACATGGTCCATATATACAATGGAATATTACTCAGCCATCAGAAAAGATGAATACCCAACTTTTACATCAACATGGATGGGACTGGAGGAGATTATGCTAAGTGAAATAAGTCAAGCAGAGAAAGTCAATTATCATATGGTTTCAGTTATTTGTGGAACATAAGGAATAACATGGAGGACATTCGGAGAAGGAAGGGAAAAATGGGCAGGGGGAATTGGAGGGAGAGATGAACCATAAGAGACCACGGACCTGAGAAACAAACAGGGTTTTAGAGGAAAGGGGGATGGGGGATTGGTTAGCCTGGTGATGGGTATTAAGGAGGGTACGTACTGCATGGAGCACTGGGTGTTATAAGAAAACAATGGATCATGGATCACTACATCAAAAACTAATGATGTATTGTATGGTGACTAACATAACATAATAAAATTAAAAACTACAAAAAAGGGTCGCCTGGGTGGCTCAGTCGTTAAGCATCTGCCTTCAGTTCAGGTCATGATTCCAGGTCCTGGGATCGAGCCCTGCATCAGGCTCCCTGCTCGGTGGGAAGCCTGCTTCTCCCTCTCCCACTCCTCCTGCTTGTGTTCCATCTCTCACTGTGTTTCTCTCTGTCAAATAAATAAATAAAATCTTTAAAAAAAAAAACTACAAAAAAAAATAAAATAAAAATAAAAAAAATAAAATCCTGAATGAAAGGGTAGAGATCATGACTAACACCAAGGAAATAGAAACAATTATTAGAAATAATTACCAGCAATTATATGCCAACAAATTAAGCAATCTGAAGAAATGGATGCCCTGGGGCACTTCGGTGTCTCAGTACTTAAGCATCTGCCTTCAGCTCAGGTCAAGATCCCGGGGTCCTGGGATTGAGCCCTGCATCAGGCTCCCTGCTCGGCGGGAGGCCTGCTTCTCCCTCTCCCACTCCCCATGCTTGTGTTCCCTCTCTCGCTGTGTCTCTCTCTGTCAAATAAATAAAGAAACTCTTTAACAAAAAAAGAAATTGATGCCTTCCTGGAAACTTACAAACTACCAAGACTGAAAAAGGAAGAAATAGACAATCTGAACAGACCAAAAACCAGTAACGAAATTAAAGCAGTAATCAAAAACCTCCAAAAAAATAAGAGTCCAGGGCCAGATGGGTTCCCAGGGAAATTCTACCAAACATTTAAAGAAGAAATAATACCTATTCTACTGAACCTGTTCCAAAAAATAGAAACAGAAGGAAAACTTCCAAACTCCTTCTATGAGGCCAACATTACCCTGATCTCAAAACCAGGCAAGGACCGCATCTAAAAGGAGAATGACAGACCAATATCCCTGATGAACATGGATGCCAAAATACTGAACAAGATCCTAGCTAATAGGATCCAACAGTACATTAAAAGTATTATTCTTCACGACCAAGTGGGTTTTATGCCTGGGATGCAAGGGTTTTTCAACATTCCCAAATCAATCATCATGGTAGAGTACATCAATAAAAGAAAAAACAAGAACCATATGATCCTCTCAATTGATACAGAAAAAGCATTTCACAAAATACAACATTTGTTCCTAATTAAAACTTTTCAGAGTATAGGGATGGAGGGAACATTCCTCAGTATCATAAAAACCATATATGAAAAGCCCCCAGTGAATATCATTATCAATGGGGAAAAGCTGAGAACTTTTCCCTTAAGATCAGGAACATGACAGTGATGCCCACTCTCACCACTATTGTTCAACATAGTACTAGAAGTCGTAGCATCAGCAATCAGACAACAAAAAGAAATAAAAAGCATCCAAATTGGCAAAGAAGAAGTCAACCTCTTCCTCTTTGCAGATGACATGATACTTTATGTGGAAAACCCAAAAGACTCCACCCCCAAATTACTAGAACTCATCCAGCAATTCAGCAAGGTGGTAGGATAAAAAATCAATGCACAGAAATCAGTTGCTTTTCTGTACACTAACAATGTAACTGTAGAAAGAGAAATTAAGGAATTAATTCCATTCACAATAGCAACAAATACCATAAGATACCTAGGAATACACCTAACTAAAAAGGTAAAGGATCTATACCCTAGGAACTACAGAATATTTATGAAAGAAAATGAGGAAGACACAAAAAGATGGAAAAATATTCCATGCCCATGGATTGGAAGAATAAACATTGTTAAAATGTCTATCCTCACCAGGGCTATTTACACTTTCAATGCCATCCCTATTAAAACACCACTGGCATTTTTCAAAAAGCTGGAACAAAAAATCCTAAAATGTGTATGGAACCAGAAAAGACCACGAATAGCCAAGGGAAGGATGAAAAAGAGAAACAAAGCTGGGGGCATCATGTTGCCTGACTTCAAGCTATATTACAAAGCTGTGATCACCAAGACAGCATGGTATTGGCACAAAGACAGACACATAGACCAATGGAACAGAATAGAGACTCCAGAAATGGACCCTCAACTCTATGGTCACTAATCTTTGACAAATCAGGGAAAAAAATCCAATGGAAAAAAAGACAGTCTCTTCAATAAATGGTGCTGGGAAAATTGGACAGCCACATATAGAAGAATGAAACTGGACCCTTACACCATACACAAAGTTTAAACTCAAAATGGATGAAAGACCTCAATGTGAGACAGGAATCCATCAAAATCCTAGAGGAGAACATAGGCAGTAACCTCTTCAACACAGGCCACAGCAACTTCTTTCATGACATGTCTCCAAAGGCAAGGGAAACAAAAGCGAAAATGAACTATTGGGACTTCATCATGATAAAAAGCTTTCACACAGCAAAGGAAAATAGTCAACAAAACAAAGAGGCAACCCACGGAATGGGAGAAGATATTTGCAAAATGACATATCTGATAAAGGTTTAGTATCTAAAATCTATAAAGAACTTATCAAATTCATAGTACTAGAAAAAACAAATAATCCAATTAAAAAATGAGCAGAAGACATGAATAGATATTTTTCCAAAGAAGATATACAGATGACTAACAGACACATGAAAAGATGCTCAACATCACTCATCATCAGGGAAATACAAATAAAAAATACAATTAGATACCATCTCACACAAGTTAGAATGGCTAAAATTAACAAGACAATGTTGGTGAGGATGTGGAGAAAGGGGACCCTCTTACACTGTTTGTGGGAATGCAAATTTGTGCAGCCACTCTGGAAAACAGTATGGACATTCCTCAAAAAGTTACAAGTAGAACTACCCTATGATTCAGCACAACTAGGTATTTACCCAAAGGATACAAAAATACTGATTTGAAGGGATACGTGCACCTGGATGTTTATAGCGGCATTATCAACAATACCCAAATATGGAAAGATCCCAAATATCCATCAACTGATGAATGGATTAAGAGGTTATGGATACATATGTCCATTCATCATAATGATGCAGATGGAGCTAGAGAGTATTATGCTAAGTGAAATAAGTGAAATTAGTTAGTCAGAGAAAGACAAATATCAAATGATTTCATTAATATGTGGAATTCAAGAAACAAAGCAGATGAACTTAGGGGGGAAAGAGTCAGACCAGAAAACAGACTCTTAAGTGTAAAGAACAAATGGAGGGTTACTGGAAGGAAGGTGGGCAAAGGGGATAGGTTAATCGGTGATGGGTACTAAGGAGGACATTTGTTGTGATAAGCACTGGGTGTTGTATGTAAGTGATGAATCACTAAATCTTCAACTGAAACTAATATTACACTGTATGTGAAGCAACTGAAATTTAAATAAAATATTGAAAAATAAAATAAAATAGGGGAAAGAAAAAAATTATAAAAGACACTTGGTTCTACAAGGTTCCATTCATATTTCACCTCTTTTAAAAAGCCCTCCTTGGCCAGCCCAGCCCATAGGATTCTCTCTGCTTAGAATCTATGTAGCACTCAATACTTCTGTATGACAGAAGTAGGAAGGATCCTTAGAGATTATCCAAACCCTTCTTTGTATTAATGAGGAAATTGGTGCCCAGAGAAAATAAAGGAATTGACCAAGGTCACACAGTAGATCAAAGGTCTTCTGATTCTTGATCTGGTGCTTTTGTTCCTACAATCAGGTTGGAGCAGGGAGTGAAGAAGAGGGATGGGTGGTAACTTGGCATAAAGGAACAATCAGATCTGATATCCAAAAACCTGATGAAAATCATCTAATGTATGTAAAATTACTTAGCATGTCCCCAGACATATAGGAGTTTCTCAATATACTTTGGGTATCTCTGAATCAAAAGTTATATGAGCTACCTCCATCACCTGCTCAGGGCCTCCAGCCAGGGGTTGGATCAAACAAGGCACTCTGTGGCTAGAATTTTGTTCTTTAGACAGGCATTACCTACTCTTCTCATTTGTCTGCTTTATGTCTCTATAATTTACACACTTATTTTCTTTTTGGCTTCCTGTAATTTTTTTTAAACAAAATTCTTTCAAGACTTCGAATACAACTTTTCATTCATCCTCTATACTTTTATCTAATAATCATTTCTGTGCATGTCATTTTTTAATGAGAATTTGAGTACTAATTATCCACAGGATAAGGCCAACTTATTATCATAGCATCAAAATTGTGTCTCAAACTTGCTATCCGTACTCCCTGGCAATTACAAATTACTATCCATTTGCTATGTCCTTTCATTCCTCTGTGACTTTGCATATGATTTTCTCTCAGTGTACCACATGTTCTATCCCTGCTTTTATACCTGGCAAGCTCAGCTGAAAAACCCACAAACATTCTAAATGTGAATTCTTCCCCAAATTTCCCAAGATAAATTTGCTGCTTCCTCCCAAATTTAATTAATCTGTCATTAATAACATTGATTATATAGAATTATAATCAATTAGCACACCTGGTACTCTCTGCAGTCCCTCTGTCCTTGACTGTTTGAAAGAAGAAAACAAGTCTTACTTATATCTCTCTTCTTTCACATGCTCCCTAAATGGCTGTGACTAACTGGTATGACAACTCAAGCAGAAAGAGTACAGAGACCAATGTATAATTCCTAACTGGAGTTGCTTCTTGCAGTCTTCACTTTCTAACTAGAGGACTCTGGCCAGGTTGGGAAAGTAAATCACTTTCTTGTCTCTCTTTCCTCCCTTTTTAGCATGAGCAGTGCTACAAGAGACACAACAGAGAAGGAGAGGCACTAAACAAATGATACTTAGTGGTGATAAAGAGGCAGGAATTCACACACTAGGGGTGAGCCTTTCCCTACTACATGGCACTCAGAGGCTGGCCATTTGTGCTCAGGTCCCACCCTTCCATCCAACTGGCAGACAAGAAGACACTGCCACCCAGCAAGTCTGGAAACCTCAACGACTCGGCAGATCTATCCAGGAAGTGCTGTTGGGCAAGGTCTTGGTGCCCCAGTGTATTGGCACTGTGATGGAAACATGTGCAATACCAACACCTCTTCCTGTTTCCAGAGAATGGCCCTGTGAGAAAGAGGCTGGCAAAAGGCACACAACTTACAGACACCACCTGTAACCCCTGTCTGAATTCAGAGTCAGTTTTCTTCCTCCAGTAAGGTCTCCTCAGGTTCCACACATCATGTTAGCTCTCAAGAAAGCCAATTGATGTACTGTTTCTTAAACTATGGGTATTGGAAGCATCAGAGAATGGGGCCTGGCCTGCACATTTGAATTCTTAGAAACATCCAGAATTTGAACTGGAGGGCAGTGACAAAGTTTCTCAGAAGACGGTTTCAATTCTGTACCCTACATCTTAATATGCCATACACAAACTAGGAGTGTCCATAAGAGTGAGGCGATCAGGGAAGGGCTGGAACCCAGATCCCAAGAAAAAAGATCTGAGGAGTAGGATCTGTTTAAGTTGAATCATAGAAGCCACAAGAGAATGCGGGCACTGTCTTCAGACTTATGGAAGTCTGTCTTGGATCAGAGGAAGCAGACTGATGAAAACAAATTCCAGTTCAGTATGAGGCAGAACTTTCTAAAAGTCAATTTCTTAAACAGAAATTGAGTTATCCAATTTTGGTATATTCAAGAGGGACAGGGTGATTGATTGGTGAGGATTCAAAATAATTTAACTTAGTTGCCCTTGGAGCCCAGCCTTAATGGTGATCCTATCATCCATCAAATGAGATCCAGCCAATTACACCTTTTCCACTTGAAGGTGGGGGTTGATGTCACTGTGGTGTTAGCACCAGATCTTCCACTGCCTTCCATAACCTATAGAACTTTGGACTGCTGACCTTTGGTTAATTTCCCCTGTCAACCCAGGGTACAGAGATGGCTCTATTTTGGAGCATCAAATACAGTTGCACTCAATAAATAGATGGTAATCTATGTGAGCTCAGCATGTGGAACCTCCACTACCTATACCTTAAACCTAGAAAGGACTTACTTTTCAAACTGAGCTTCTCTATCACCCTGAAAGAAAGAAGAAGGTTAACTCTCCATTGTACAGATGAAGAAAATTTCTAAAGAGATTAACTTCCTTAAAATACCTATAAAGAATAAGTAATGCCAGATTATGCTGACACTCCAATGTCAGCCACAACCAGACCATCCTTGCAATCTTTCTTCCCAGGAATATTTTTTGGCCACCTATTATATGCCAAAGCACTATAGAAAGCAACTTACAGGTCCTCCCTGCTCCAACCTTTTAGTTCTGAAAAATATCAAACTAACAAAATTTGAAGGAATAGTACAATGAACATCCATATTCCATCTACACATAAGCACACACATATACACACACAGTTTTTGCTAAACCATTTAAATAGTCAGTTGCAGCACTATGAAATTTTACCCATAAACATTTCAGCCTATATCTTCAAAACATGAATAGTCTCTTATATAATCACAGTTGCATTATTATATTCAAGAAAGTAAATGTTGATTCAATGTTAAATAATACACTAACTTCCCAAGTTTCAAAAAAAAAGAAAAGAAAAAAGAAAATATTTGTTTCAGATTGTCTCCTTTGTTTTCAATCTGGAAACCCATTAAAGTTTACAAATTGCATTTGTTTATCCTATTCCTTCAGTGTCCTTTAATCTAAAATGCCCTCCACTCCACCTTTGGCATTATTGAGTTCAGGACAATTGATATATAGAATGTTATAGGTCTTTTCAAAGTAGAAGATAGGCAACATTGCTTCTGTCAAATTAATTAAACAAGGAGACCATTAGAATAAGGTGATTTAAATGCCTTAGTAGTCTATGTAAGCAAACCAAAACCTAAGCCTATAATGCTTCAAGGCTAAGAAATCAAAATTTTAGGACAACCCATTACAAACAGCCAACTAGGCTTTTCCAAATAAGGCAACCACTTAAGCTACAATCAATCAAATGATTTAGTTGCTTTGCTTTCACCTCTTCTCTATAAAAGTCTTTCCCCTAACTCCTGTCAATGGAGTGCTCCCAACCACTCCTGGTTTGGCACTGCCCAGTTGAAATTGATTTTCACTCAAATAAATTGTTAAAATTATTAATATGCCTCAGTTTATTGTTTTAACAGTCTTGGTGTGAGAAAAGGGATCTGAAGGAGATCCCCAATGGCCCCCTGGGAACAATGAGCAGTGATCAGGTATAGATACCATTTAGCCCTTTGTGTATCTGGATGTCTCAAGTAAGTCCCTCTTGGATATCTGAACTCCACAGCTTTTGCATTTTGAGCTCTCAGACTTTAGCAATCCTTTTACCAGACTGAGTCTGGAGTTGGACTGGGCCTGACTTAAACTGGACTGGGTCCAGTGTGAGGCCTCAGGTAAATAAAATTTTGTTTTAAAGGAGAAAATAAGACAAAATGGGTTCCTCCAACTTCAAAGAGTCTGGGACACCTCTATCTGGGACTCCAGCTAACTATATGAAAATTACAGGCCCAGAATCTATGTTTGAACAAGAGGGTTAAACTTACCAAAGATTATCTTTGGTGGGAAGTACAGTGGCCATGGTGTGAAACTTTTAACCTAGATAAGCTTATCCACTTACTAGGTACACTAGAGAAAAGGGGGTCTCATCCAAGAACTCAGAAGGGTACAGAGAAAATTACTTCTCCCCTACAGCTTCTGACCCAGATGGAACTTGCTGGGACACTCTACTCACTCTGGAGCTTGCAGATGAAGTCCTGAAAAAAATTGCAGAGGCTAGTAAAGGGCAAGAAGTCTTACCAAAGTCATCTCTTGGATCTCTCTTTGTAGTGCTAGGTCAAGAAAAGAGGTAAAATTTCACCCTGCTTCTTCCTTCCCAAATTCAGAGTCTTATGGATTTGGTTTGGGGGTACCCATTGGTTATCTATCCTTTCCCTCCTAGGAGCAGCTATTGCTTTTTTGTCTTATTTTGTATACTGAGAACTTGCCTAGCTTCCCATCAATTGAGGTACACAAGTTTTTGTTTCTTGCATGTGTAGGCAGCCCAGTGGTCAGGTTAGAGGCCCCAATGGAAGTGGGAGTTGCACTCCATTTGCAGGTAACATCCTAACAACTGTTGCCAGCTCTCATGGAATATTCTAAGTTTTTATTTGGTTACCTTTGAGAGTGGTTCTGGATCTTGGGATGGCTGTACCCTTTGCACCCTCTTTGGGGATTCCTCCTGTGTTCATAGTTAAACCATAAAAGGCTTATTGGTTTCAAGTCACTTGATAGGTATACCTTTGGTTTAAAAAGAAAAAGGAAAAATAATCATTATTACTTTTTTTTTTTTTAATTTGAACGTAGTTGGCACACATGTTACATTAGTTTTAGATGTACAACACAGTGATCCAACTTCTCTATATTTTATGCTAGGCTCACCACAAGTGAAGCTACCATCTGTCACCCATAAAATCCTATTAAAATATCATTGATTATATTCCTTATGTTCTGCCTTTTATTCCTGTGACTTACTCATTCCATAACTGGAAGCCTGTATCTCTCACTCCCCTTCACTCATTTTGCCCAACCCCCCACCCACCTCCCTCTGGAAATCATCTGTATTTGTAGGTCTGATTCTGCTTTTTGTTTGTTTGTTTATTCATTTGTTTTTGTTTTTTCTTAGATTCCACCTTTGAATGAAATTATATGGTATGTCTTTTTCTGACTGACTTATTTCACTTAGCATAATACCCTCTATGCCCACCCATTTTGCCACAAATGGCACAATATCATTATTTTTGAAGGCTGTGTAATAGCCTATTGTGTGTGTGTGTATCCTATATTTATTGTAGCATTCTTTATAATGGCCAAGATATGGAAGCAACATAAGTGTTCATCGGTACACAAATGGATAAGGAAGATGCTTTATATATGTGTGTGTGTGTAATTTTTATTTATTAATTTTATTTTTTCATATCTAACTTTCTATTTTAATTCTAGTATAGATAACATACAGTGTTATATTAGTTTCAGGTGTACAATATAGTGTTTTCATAATTCCATACATCACCTCAGTGCTAAATCACCACAAGTGCACTCCTTACTCATCACTTACTTCACCCGTCCCCCTCCCAGTCTCCCCTCTGGTAACCATCAGTTTGTTCTCTATAGTTAAGTGTCTGTTTCTTGGTTTATCTATCTTTTTTGTTGTTTGTTTGTTTGTTTGCTCATTTGTTTTGTTTCTTAAATTCCACAGGAGAATGAACTCATATGGAATTTGTCTTTCTCTGACTGACTTATTTCACTTAACAGTATACTCTCTAGCTCCATCTATATTGTTTGCAAATGGTGAGATCTCATTCTCTCTTATGGTTGAATAATCCATCCCATTTATTTATCCATTCATCAGTTGACAAACATTTGGGCTCTTTACATAATTTGGCTATTGTTAATAATACTGCACTAAATATAAGGGTACATGTATCCCTTTGAATCAGTGTCCTTGCATATTTTGGGTAAATATCCAGTAGTGCAATTACTGGATCATAGGATACTTCTAATTTTAACTTTTTGAGAAATCCCCATAATGTTTTCCACTGTGGCTGCACTCCTATCAATAGTGCAAGAAGGTTCCTTTTTCTCCACATCCTTATGAACATCTGTTGTTTCTTGTGTCATTGATTTTTGCCATTCTCACAGGTGTGAGGTGATATCTCACTGTAGTTTTGATTTGCATTTCCCTGATGGTAAGTGATGCTGAATATCTTTTCATATGTCTGTTGGCCATCTGGATATTTTCTTTGGAGAAATGTTTGTTCATGTCTTCTGCTCATTTTTAAATTGGATCGTTTTTTGGGTGTTCAGTTGTATATATTCTTTATATATGTTGAATACCCATTATCAGATATGTCATTTGCAAATATCCTCTCCCATTCCATAGGTTGCTTTTTATTTTTGTTGATTGTTTCCTTCTCTGTGCAGAAGCTTTTTATTTTTATGAAGTCCCAATAGTTTATTTTTGCTTTTATTTCCCTTGTGTCAGGAGACATATCTAGAAAAATGTTGCTATGGCCAATGTCAGAGACATTACTACCTGAGTTCTTTTCTAGGATTATATCTATATCATCTATATCTATCTATATCTATATCTATAACCCATCTATCTATCTATCATCTATCATCTCTGTATTTATCATCTATCTATCTATTTATCATCTATATATAACTTTTTAAAAGTTCAATATCGCCAGGAATATTTACCTTTGTCCTGGATAAAATCTGATGTAAGATACTTGAAAGTATTTTTAAATTAACTTTATGGTCAGAAGGTTGCCAAATTGGAAGCTGATATTTAGAGTGTACAAGGAACTTCTTTGGGGGGGGGGTTAGCTTTTAAATATATATCAAATACTAGTTCTGAGAGTTGGTTCTTTGAAGGTGAGACTTTTTTTTTTTTAATTCAATTAGCCAACATATAGTACATCATTAAGGAACTTTTTTTTTTTTGAGGCCTTCCCCCCTCAGCTAAGAAGAACTATGTACCCAGAGAGAAAGAGAATATCCTGAAGGATAGGATTTACTAAAATCCATTTACTAAATCCACTGTGAAAGGATTTACTAAAAACATTCCAAAAACACACAGCTCTAAATCTAGAACATAGGAATCTTTTGATTTCCATCTTAGTTGAAATTTTCTTCCCTGATATAAAGAAAGAAATGAAAGATGATGTAGCTGGATTGGTGACTGCAATTCAGATTTCAACTCAATTCTTTGAGAAATTAAAAACAACTATCCTTGTCTTACAAATCAAGTATTTACAAGAACAGAAATGCAGATCTAGAAGATATTCAAAGCCCTCCAATCCTTTTTACCAATCCCCAAACCTCCCCTATTTATTTCAAAATGCTTGCAGATTTGTAAAACATCTGTACTTAGAAAACAAAACTCCTCCTTGGAGAAAACTCATATCCTTCTTCTGGCCTTTGAGATGTTCTACCTTATCTTCTTTAAGAGCCTAGAGCCATCTCTTTGAAATGCGAACTTCAGGGAAATAATTTTTATCAGAAGGGGAAAAAACTATTCAAAAGTGGGCAAATGAGAAACATAAAAAGTCTTCTACAGAAATATTAGTAGAAAACTTAAGACTTCTGAGCAGGTAACCTTAGCTTATTTCATTTGCCATAAACACAACTTGGATTTGACTTTTCTTTTATAAACTAGTGATTTTTGTATTATTATACCTATTCATAACTAACATTTTAAAACAAAAGCTATAAGATCTCTGTTTGTATCTGTCTTTATATGTGTGTGTGTGTGTGTGTTATAGATGTGTGATTTTCCTACCTCCAGATGATATTTCCAAAATTAATTTACAAAAGGGATCTATATAATTGGCTTAAAGAAAAATAAGCACTTATATAAATTAAGTATTGTGTCCCAAATATAGAAACTAACCCAAAAGTTTTCTCAAGTTCACATGATCTAGAATAATCTTATGTAAAAGAAAAAAAATTGATTTAATTAAAACAGGCATGTCTTCAGAGTTATCAACATTAAAGATGATGTGGATATAGAACTTTTATTCTACCTAGCCTTACTAAAGGTCAAATAAGCTCATGTTATCTCTGCTGCACAATCTGTCAGCAAGAAAAATTAACAGGATGGTTAGCTGTTTATGTCTTGTGAAATTATCATGAGTAAATTAAACATAATTGTTAAGAGCAAATTAACTAAGTAAATGTAAGTAAGATAAGAGTTCTTAAGTAAACTTTTCAACAATAATTATGGTTTATTGTATGTCTACTTAAAAACAGTTCCCAAAAGCTTTTTTGGTAACTTGAAACCTTAAAGTTATGCTGAGTTAAGTGATGGATATCTATTGAATATCTAGAATATTTCCAAATAAGATAAAACACTGAAACATCAGTTACTAAAATTAGGTTTAATTTACTTTTGGCTTCTTATTACGGAGTGAATAAAGGCACTTGGGTCTATTAGTAAACATGGTTTGTGCCACATTGAAAAAATTACTTCTAAAAATTCTAGAATAAAAAATAATTCTAGAAATTATAAAATGTACTTATAAATTTATGAATCTACAGGATGTTAGCATAACAGTCCACATTTGCT
The DNA here is from genome assembly GCF_011800145.1 of Mirounga leonina. Lineage (NCBI taxonomy): Eukaryota > Metazoa > Chordata > Mammalia > Carnivora > Phocidae > Mirounga > Mirounga leonina. The sequence continues at coordinate 1,104,261 of NW_023270096.1, read as the reverse complement.
TACTTCTTAGTTTTCACTGGAAATTAAGTTTCCTAATGGTTAAGAATTATAATAAATATATACCATTAAAACTACTAAGCATACCTGGTTGGCAAAGGCGGTTAAGTGTCCAACTCTTAGTTTTGGTTCAGGTCATGATTTCAGGGTTGTGAGATTGAGCCCCTCTGCACTCAGCATGGAGTTTGCTTGGGATTCTCTCTCCCTCTCCCTTTGCCCCTACCACTCATGCTTGCTCTCTCTCTCTCTCTCAAAATAATTAAATATTTTTTAAAAACTACTGGAAATAGTGAGTATGAAAGGAATTAACTGTGCATAAAAAGTAGATAAAGAAAGTACAACATATTTTGTAGATAAGAAAAAGTATGAAGGGCATGGCTTTGTTGAGGGGAAAAGAGAGTAATCTCATCCTACAGTAGAATTACTGGCTGTTCTAGAATAATAAAGAAGAACAATATAGGATGAAATCTGAATGGATACAAAAAAAAATGGTGGGAGGTTTGTGGAAAAAGAATCTTGAAAAAGGAATTTTACTTGTCCTCAAGATTGGAATGGATTTATTTAAGTTTTTAAAGAATGAGCCCTAATATCAAAAGTAAATTGGTACAGGGGTGCCTAGGTGGCACAGTCTGTTAAGTATCAGACTCTTGGTTTTGACTCAAGTGGTAATCTCAGGGTCATGAGATTGGGCCCCACGTTGGGCTCCATGCTCAGCTTTGAGTCTGCTTGAGATTGTCTCTCCCTCTCCTTCTGCTCTCCTGCTCCTGCTCTTGCTCTCTCTAAAATAAAGAAATAAATTTTTTTAAAAGTACAATGGTGTGAAATTGTAATTTGTTTTTTTTTTCTTTCTCAAAAGGAAAAAGTTTTCTTGGACTGTTTGTCTGCTTTTAAGTGATTATGAAAGGTTTGGGGGTAATTTGTTTGGAAAGCAAAGATTTTTTTTTTGCCTTATCAAAATAATTTCCTGTACTTTATGTTGTCCTTATAAGGCCCTTGATTGCAGGCATTCCTTAAAGATACTGTGACTTTAGTTCCAGACCATTACAATAAAGCAAATATTGCAATAAAGCAAGTAAAATGATTTTTTTGGTTTTCCAGTGCATATAAAAGTTATGTATACACTATGCTGCAGTCTATTAAGTGTGAAATAACATTATGTCTAAAAAAGTACATATCTTAATCAAAAATATTTCATTGCTAAAAAATACTAACCATTATTTGAGCTTTCAGTGAGTCATAATATTTTTCTGGTGGAGGGTCTTGCCTTGATGTTGATGACTGCTGACTGATCAGGGTGGTGGTTGCTGAAGTTTGGGTTGGCTGTGGCAATTTTTTAAAATAAGATGGCAATGAAGGTAGCCAGACCAATTGACTCTTCCTTTCAAAAAATAATTTCTCTACAGAATGTGATGTTATTTGACAACATTTTAACCACAGCAGAACGTTTTCCAAAACTGGAGTTAATCCTCTTCAACTCTGCCACTGCTTTATCAACTAAAGTTATATAGTATTCTAAATCTTTCATTGTCATTTCAACAATCATCACAGTATCTTCACCAAGAGTAGATTCCATTTCAAGGAACCACTTTTTCTGTTCATCCATAGAAAACAACCCTTCATCTGTTAAAAGTTTATAATGAAATTGTAGCAATTCAGTCACATCTTCAAGCTCCACTTCTAATTCTAGTTCTCTTATTTCCACCATATATTCGGTTACTTTCTCCACTGAAGTCTGGAATCCCTCCAAGTCATCCACAAGGGTTGATATTAACTTTTTTCAACTTCCTATCAATGTTGATATTTGGTCCTCTCCCCATGAATCACAAATGTTCTTAATGGCACCTAGAATGGTGAATCATTTCCAGAAGGTTTTCAATTTACTTTTTCCAGATCCATCAGAGAACCATTATGAAAGCTTTAGGCTTACATAATGTATTAAATAATAAGATTTGAAAGTCAAAATTACTCCTTGATCCCTGGGTTGCAGAATGGATAGTGTGTTAGCAGGCATGAAAACATTAATTTCATTGCACATTTCTGTAAGAACTCTTGGGTGACCAAGTGCATTGTCCATAAGCAGTAATATTTTGAAAGGAATTTTTTTTCATGAGCAGTAATTCTCAATAGTGAGCTTAAAATATTCAATAAAAAATGTTTACACAGGTGTGCCTGGGTGGCTCAGTTGGTTAAGCGGCTGCCTTCAGCTCAGGTCATGATCCTGGGATCAAGCCCCACATCTGGCTTCCTGCTCGGCAGAGAGCCTGCGTCTCCCTCTCCCTCTGCCTACCTGTGCTATCTCTCTGTCAAATAAATAAATAAAATCTTTAAAAAAATAATAAAAATAAAAACTAGAGAACACTTAGGAAAGAAATTGAGGAAGACAAAAAGAAGTGGAAAAACATTTCATGCTCAAAGATTGGAAGAATAAATATTGTTAAAATGTCTATGCTACCCAGGGCAGTCTACACATTCAATGCAATCTCTATCAAAATACCATCAACATTTCTCACAGAGCTGGAACAAATAATCTGAAAATTTGTATGGAACCCAAATAGCCAGGGGGATGTTGAAAAAGAAAACCAAAGCTGATGGCACCATAATTCCGGACTTCAAGCTCTATTACAAAGCTGTAATCATCAAGACAGTATGATGTTGGCACAAAAACAGACACAGGAATCAATGGAATAGAAAAGAGACCCCAGAAATGGACCCTTAAGTGTGTGGTCCACTAATCTTCCACAAAGCAGGAAAGACTATTCAATGGAAAAATGACACTCTCTTTAACAAATGGTGCTGAAAATATTGGACAGTCACATGTAGAAGAATTAAACTGGATCATTTTCTTACACTGTACACAAAGATGAACTCAAAATGGATGAAAGACCTAAATGTGAGACAGGAAACCATCAAAATCCTAGAGAATAACACAGGCAGAAACCTCTTTGACCTTAGCCACAGCAACTTCTTGCTAGACAAGTCTCCAGAGGCATTGGAAACAAAAGCAAAAATGAAGTATTGGGACTTCATCAAGATAAAAAGCTTCTGCGCAGCAAAAGAAACCATCAACAAAACTAAAAGGCAACTTACAGAATGGGAGGATATATTTGCCAATGATATATCAGATAAAGGGCTATTATCCAAGATCTATAAAGAACTTATCAAACTCAACACCCAAAAAAACAAATAATCCAGTCAAGAAATGGGCATAAGACATGAACAGATGGGCGCCTGGGTGGCTCAGTTGGTTAAGTGGCTGCCTTTGGCTCAGGTCATGATCCCAGGGTCCTGGGATTGAGTCCTGTATTGGGCTCCCTGCTCAGTGGAGAGCCTGTTTCTCCCTCTCTCTCTGCCTGCCTCTCTGCCTACTTCTGCTCTCTATCTCTCTGTCAAATAAATAAATAAAATCTTAAAAAAAAGGACACAAACAGACATTTCTCCAAAGAAGACATATAAATGGCCAAGAGACACATGAAAAAATGTTCCACATCACTTGGCATCAGGGAAATACAAATCAAAACCACAATGAAATACTACCTTACACCAGTCAGAATGGCTAATATTAACAAGACAGAAAAAAACAAATGTTGCCAAGGATGTGGAGAAAGGGGAATCCTTTTACACTGTTGGTGGGAATGCAAGCTGGTACAGCCATTGTGGAAAACAGTATGGAGTTTCCTCAAGAATTTAAAAATAGAGCTACCCTATGACCCAGCAATTGCCCTACTAGGTATTTACCCCATAGATATAAATGTAGTAATTCAATGGTGCACCTGCACCCCAATGTTTACAGTGGCAGTGTCCAGAATAGCCAAACTGTGGAAAGAGCTGAGATGTCCATTGACAGATGAATGGATAAAGAAGATGTGGTGGTATAAATTATATATGTATGTGATGGAAAATTACTCAGCCATCAGAAAGAATGAATACTTAGCATTTACATTGACATGGATGGAACTGGAGGGTATTAAGCTAAGTGAAACAAGTCAAGCAGAGAAAGACAATTATCATATGGTTTCACTCTTATGTGGAATATAAGAAACAGCACAGGGGATCATAGGCAAGGGAGGGACAGTTGGATGGGAAGTCATCAGAGAGGGAGAAAAACCATGAGAGACTCTTAACTACAGGAAACAGTGAGAGTTGCTGGAGGGGAAGTGGGTGGGGGGATGGGTAATTGGGTGATGGGTATTATTAAGGAGGGCACATGATGTGATGAGCACTGGGTGTTATACGCAACTAATTAATTAATTAGGGACCACTATATCTGAAACTAATTATGTACTGCTTATTGAATCTAAATAAAAATAAAAGAGAATACTATGAATAGTTACATGGGAACAAATTAATATAAACTAGATGAAATGGACATATTCTTAGAAATGCACAAAAAATCAAAATTGTCTCAAGAATAAAATCAAAATTTAGAAGATGGCAGTGGAGTAGGAAGACCCTGGGCTGGCCTCATCCCTAGAACACAGCTAGATAACTATAAAAGCATTCTAAATATCCCAGAAATCAACCTGGAGACTGACATAACAAACACCACAACTAAAGAGAGAGAAGAGGAGAGGGGAAAGATGGCGGAGGAGTAGGGGATCCTATTTCAGCTGATCTCCGGAATTGAGCTGGTTATCTACCAGACCACTCTGAGCACCCATGAAACCAGCCTGAGATGTAAGAAGATCTGGATCTCTACAAACAGAATATCGCAGGCAGTTGGTTTTGGGTACGAAGCGGAGAGCCGTGATTCTGCGGGCAGATTTCGGAGGATAAACGGAAGCGGGAGGGTGCCTGGCTATGGGGATCCTTCACCGCAGATGAGTGACAGCCTCGCACGCTGCGGACAGGCACAGACTCGCAGACCGGTGGCGTCAGGGAAAGGACTTTAGGGCAGCTCCCGGGGTGGAAAACCAGAACAGCAGGGTCGCGCGCATGCGAACTGCAGCCCCGGGCCGGAAACCCAGAGTGGTGGAGTCGCGCGTGCGTGAACTGGGAGCGGCTGGCGGTTTTAGAAGCACAAAGAGCAGAGATGTGCCCCGACCTGGAGGCAGGACTGGGAGTGCTGCAGAGGGACGCACAACCCTGGACGCTGCAGTTTATAGCAGCATGGACAGAAACAGAGACAGTGTGGCCTGGAGGGCTCACTGAACAGACTGCAGTCTCTCTGCTCTGAGGCAGAGGGTTGGAAATGGTCTCTTCTGCTCCGACTTGCGGAAGAGACGTGGAAAGCCACCAGGGAAAGGCGCCAGAGAACAAAGCCCCAAAGACTGATTCCCGCTGAGCCCATCCCCCACCAGAGGGGCACAGGGCAACTCTGTCCAAACAAGGTTGCCTGAGTAACAGTGCAGCAGGCCCCTCCCTCAGAAGGCAGGCTGGGAAAACAGGAGGCCAGCAACCCTAAGGTCCCAAGAAAACAGGTGCATCTTGCTTGGGTTCTGGTCAATAATTTGGAATCTATATATTCCCTAAAACACCCATCAACAGAATGACTAGGAGGAGGAGCCCCCAAAACAGAAAAGACTCAGAGATTATGACTTATGCTGAAGATTTACAAATGGATGCAGATATAACCAAGATGTCAGAGATGGAATTCAAGGTAGCAATTGTGAAGACAATGGCTAGAATGGAGAAATCAATTAACGGCAACATAGAGTCTCTAAGGGCAGAAATAAAAGGTGAATTGGCAGAATTTAAAAATGCTATCAATGAGATCCAATCCAATCTAGATAATCTAACAGCTAAGTAACTGAGACAGAAGAAAGAATAAGCGACCTGGAAGACAATATAATAGAAAAAAAAAGGGAAAAGAGGAGGCCAGAGAAAAACAACTCAGAATCCATGAAAATAGAATCAGAGAAATAAGTGACACCATGAAGCATTCCAATGTCAGAATACTTGGAATCCTGGAGGGAGTGGAGAGAGAGAGAGGGCTAGAAGATGTATTTGAGCAAATCATAGTTGAGAACTTCCCTAATCTGGGGAATGAAAAAAAATTCACATCCTAGAGGCAGAGAGGACCCCTCCCAAGATCAAGGAAAACAGGCCAACACCCCAGCATGTAACAGTAAAACTTGCAAACCTTAGAACCAAGGAAACCATCTTAAGGGAAGTTAGGGGGAAGAGATTCCTTATGTACAGAGGGAGGAATATCAGAATAACGTCAGACCTATCCACAGAGACGTGGCAAGCCAGAAAGGCCTGGCAAGACATATTCAGGGTACTAAATGAGAAGAACATGCAACCAAGAATCCTTTATCCAGCAAGGCTTTCATTTAGAATGGATGGAGAGATACAGAGCTTCCACGAGCAGCAGAAGCTGAAAGAATATGTGACCACCAAGCCGGCCCTGCAAGAAATATTAAGAGGGTTCTATAAAAGGGGAAAGACCCCAAGAGTGATATACAACAGAAATTTACAGGGACAATCTATAAAAACAACGTCTTCACAGGCAATATGATGGCAATTAATTCATATCTTTCAATAATCACTCTCAACATGAATGGCCTAAACACTCCCATAAAAAGGCACAAGTTTGCAGATTGGATAAAAAGACAGGACCCAGGGGCGCCTGGGTGGCTCAGTCATTAAGCGGCTGCCTTCAGCTCAGGTCATGATCCCAGGGTCCTGGGATCGAGTCCTGCATCGGGCTCCCTGCTCAGCGGGGAGTCTGCTTCTCCTCTCCCTCTGCCTGCCTCTCCGCCTACTTGTACTATCTCTGTCAAATAAATAAATAAAATCTTAAAAAAAAAAAAAAAAGACAGGACCCATCCATATGCTGTCTGCAAGAGACTCATTTTGAACCTAAAGATACATCCAGACTGAAAGTGAAGGGATGGAGATCCATCTTCCATGCCAGCAGACCTCAAAAGAAAGCTCGGGTAGCAATTCTTATATCAGACAAATTAGATTTTAAACTAAAGTCTGTAATAAGAGACACAGAAGGACACTATATCATTCTTAAAGGGTCTATCCAACAAGAAGATCTAATAATTGTAAATATCTATGCCCCCAACATGCGAGCAGCCATCTATATAAGCCAACTGTTAACCAAAATAGAGTCATATTGATAACAATACGTTAATTGTAGGAGACCTCAATACTTCACTCTCAGCAATGGACAGATCATCTAAGCAGAAAATCAACAAGGAAACAAGAGCTTTGAATGATACATTGGACCAGATGGACCTCATAGATATTTACAGAACATTCCACCCTAAAACAACAGAATACTCATTCTTCTCAAGCGCACATGGAACTTTCTCCAGAATAGACCATATACTGGGTCACAAATCAGGTCTCAACGGATACCAAAAGACTGAGATTATTCCCTGCATATTCTCAGACCACAATGCTCTAAAACTGGAACTCAATCACAAGAAAAAATTTGGCAGAAATTCAAACACTTGGAAGCTAAAGACCAATCTTCTCAAGAATGTTTGGGTCAACCAAGAAATCAAAGAAAAACTTAAACAATTCATGGAAATCAATGAGAATGAAAACACATCTGTCCAAAGCCAATGTCAAAAAGTGGATAGAAGATATGAAAAGACACTTCTCTGAAGAAGACATACAAATGGCTAACAGACACATGAAAAAATGTTCATCATCTATAGCCATCAGGGAAATCCAAATCAAAACCACACTGAGATACCACCTTACACCAGTTAGAATGGCAAAAATGGACAGGGCAAGAAACAACAAATGTTGGAGAGGCTGTGGAAAAAGGGGAACCCTCTTACACTCTTGGTGGGAATGCAAGTTGGTACAGCCAATTTGGAAAACAGTGTGGAGGTTCCTCAAAAATTTAAAAATAGAGCTACCCTATGACCCCGCAATTGCACTCCTGGGTATTTACCCCAAACACACAGATGTAGTGAAAAGAAGGGCCACATGCACCCCAATGTTCATAGCAGCAATGTCTACAATAGCCAAACTGTGGAAAGAGCCAAGATGCCCTTCAACAGATGAATGGATAAAGAAGACGTGGTCCATATATACAAAGGAATATTACTCAGCCATCAGAAAAGATGGATATCTAACTTTTACATCAACATGGATGGGACTGGAGGAGATTATGCTAAGTGAAATAAGTGAAGCAGAGAAAGTCAATTATCATATGGTTTCACTTATTTGTGGAACATAAGGAATAACATGGAGGACATTAGGAGAAGGAAGGGAAAAATGGGCGGGGGGGATTGGAGGGAGAGATGAATCAGGAGAGACTATTGTCCTGAGAAACAAACAGGGTTTTAGAGGGGAGGGGGGAGGGGGGATTGGTTAGCCCGGTGGTGGGTATTAGGTAGGGCACATACTGCATGGAGCACTGGTTGTTATACAAAAACAATGGATCGTGGATCACTACATCAAAAACTAATGATGTACTGTATGGTGACTAACATAACATAATAAAATTTAAAAAATAAATAAATAAAGGGAGACAAGAGGCCACAAAAAGAAGATAGGAATTTGGAAACCTGTTTTAGGGGAGAAATAAATCATGGGTGCTCTGGAGGAGGGAGCCCTGGTCACAGAGAAGGGCAAGAGAGAATAGACCACTGAGAGGAATGCATGAGGAGAACTTTTCCCCAAAACCATTGGCTTGGAAAAAGAAGGGCTGAATTTCCTGAGTTCTTGCACCCAGTAGGGCTTAAATTTAGCCTGGAGTTTTAAAAGAAAGCTGACTTGTCTGGGATAGAGCCCTTAGGGCACTGCTCCGTTCCTAGAGAGTAGTCAGTCGAACAATCCCAGGGGGGAAGACAGCTTGGAAACAAACTGATCTGAAAAACGCCCGGGGCACACAGAAGAGAGATTATTCACTCTTCTCAGATTGCTCCTCTGAGAGGCAGTGTTCACAGAGAGGCCCCTGTGGAGACAAAGGAGCTGGCTGGCACCATTCCTGGACCCCACACCTCAACATAAACACAGAGCCACCTGGGAAGCAGCCCAGCACCAACATTGGCTGCCTAATTTGCTTACTCCAAACCCCACACCACTACGTTCTGGAAGAAATACCCTTCTTAGTCAAGCTTGCATCAGTCCCAGCACCATGGGCCTCTCCCCCAGAAGACCAGCATAAGCACCTGCCCAAACCACATCTCCAAAGCCTGGACTTTTAACAGTCAACAGGCCTGGCTGGGATGGGCATTCCAGGTACCCTTGAAGGCATAAAGAGAGAGAATGGAGAAAAAAAAGGTTATTCAAAGAAATAATGACTGAAAACTCATCAAGATCCTGAAGACTTGATCTTTAAGACAAGATCTTAAGCTTATCAAAGAAGCCTAAAGAACACCCAATAATATGAATCAAAAGAGACCCACTCTAAGATAGGGTATAATTAAATAGGCAAAAGTTAAAGACAAAAAGAGAATCTTAAAAGCAACTTATTACATAAAAGGGAACCCTCCCATAAGACTATCAGTGGATTTTTCCACAGAAATTATGGAGGATAGAAAGGAGTGCAATATAGTCAAATATTGAAAGAAAAAAATTGCCTACCAAGAATATTCTACCTCCAAATTTTCCTTCTGAATTGAGAGAGAGTTTTCCAAACACACAAAAACTGAAAGAATTACCATTAAACTGGCCTTATTGGAAATGTTCAAGGGAGTTCATCAAGCTAAAATAAAAGGATGGTAAATTAGTAACATGAAAACATATCAAAGTATAAATATCATTCATAAGAGTAAATACATAGTTAAATTCAGAATTCTCTAATATTGCAATGGTGCTGAGTAAGCAATTTATTACTCTAACATAAAAGGTAAAAAAATATATTTTAAATGGCTGTAAATAATTTAATGGATACACAATATAAAATATGTAAATTGTAACTCAAAAACATTAAATGTGGGGGGGCGGAACAAGATGGCGGAGGAGTAGGAGACCTGGATTTCATCTCCTCTCAGGAATTCAGCTGGATAGGGATCAAACCATTCTGAACACCTACAAACTCAACAGGAGATCGAAGAAAAGAAGAGCAACAACTCTCTCATCAGAAAAGCGACCACTTTCTGGAAGGTAGGACGTGCGGAGAAGTGAATCCGCGGCGATATTCGGGAGGATAGACGGCGGGGGGAGGGGCCTCCGTCGGCCGCTTCTGGCAAGTGATAGAGCCACGGAGCACAAAATCGGAACTTTTAAAAGTCTGCTCCGCCGAGGGACGTCACTCTGGTGGCTAAGCGGGGGGTGGAACCCTCCGGGACAGTGTGGTCTCAGGACCCTCGGGGTCACAGAAAGACTGGGGGTGCCTGAGTGCGGCAGAGCTCCCAGGTAACGGAGCAGGGAAGCCAGCTGCAGAGGCGGAGCCCAGGCGCGGGCTCTCAGCTCGGGGTGGCCATAAACCGTGATCCGCGGCACAGTAGGGCCCCTGCTCCTCCAGCAGGGACCCAACAAGCGGCAGATCCGGGGAGACTCACCTTCCTCCCCCAGGAGGAGCCGCGCGGGAGCGCACTGCGGGGATCTGCTGGGTTTGGAGACTCCACCCGGGGTCGGGTGCCAGAGGTGGAGGCGCGCGGTCGCAGGCCGGGTGAGCGCGGAGTGCGGCCGGAGACCAGGGAGACGGGAGTGACTGACGGCTCTTCTCTGGGGGCTCACTGAGGAGCGGGGCCCCGAGTTCTCGGCTCCTCCGGGACGGAGATCGGGAGGCCGCCATTTTCACTCTCCGCCTCCAAAGCTGTACGGAAAGCTCGCGGGGAACAAAAGCCCCGGAGAGCAAACCCGAGCAGATTACTCAGCCGGGAGGGGGCAAGGGCGGGGCAATTCCGCCTCCGGCAGAGACATTTGGAAACCACGGCAACAGGCCCCTCCCCCAGAAGATCAGCGAGAACAGCCAGCCAAGACCAAATTTACCGATCAATGAGAACGGCAGAACTCCAGCGCTAGGGGACTACTGCACATAGAATTCACGGCTTTTTTACCATGATTCTTTAGTCTTTTAAAGTTAATTTGTTTTTAACTGTCTTTTTGTCTTATTATTTCTTTTTGAATTTTTCTTTTTCCCTTTTTCAACCAATATCTTATCAATCCCTTTAAAAAAACATTTTTATTTTTCATTTTTAGAGTCATATTCTATCCCTTCATAATAGTTACCCATATTTTTGGCTTATATATATAAGTTGTTCTCTCTTTAAAATTTTGAGGTAGTTTCTTCTAACAGATTAAAATATACCCTAAATCTCTAGTATATGGTGCTTTCTATTCCCCTGCCTGATCACATCCTCTCCCCTTTTTTTTGTCTCTTTTTCTTTTTTCTTTTTTTAAATCCTCTTCTTTCTTTTTTCAAACAACTTCTTATCAATTCCTTTTATAACATTTTTTATAATTTCCATTTTTACAGTCATATTCCATCCCTTCATCATATCAACCCTTATTTTTGTACATATATGTTTTTCTTTCTTTAAAATTTTGGCAGGCACTTTCTTCTAAAAGACCAAAATACACCCCAAATCTAGTGTGTGGCACTGATCTATATACCATATAGATCATATTTGATCACATTCTGGTTTTCCTTTTGTTGTTGTTCTGTTTTGTTTGTTTTTGTTTTTATCTTTTTTTTTCTTTTTCTTTTTTCTCTCTTTCCCTTTCTTGTCCCACTGCTTCAGGTCTTTTCTGATTTGTTTAGAGTATATTTTCTGGGGACGTGGTTACTCTGCTAGCATTTTGTTCTCTCATTAATCTATTCTCCTCTGCACAAAATGACGAGACGGAAAAAATCACCTCAAAAAAAGAACAAGAGGTAGTACCGACTGCCAGGGACCTACTCAATACGGATATTAGTACGATGTCAGATCTAGAGTTCAGAATCATCACTTTAAAGATACTAGCTGGGCTTGAAAAAAATATGGAAGTTATTAGAGAAACCCTTTCTGGAGAAGTAAAAGAGGTAAAATCCAACCAAGTAGAAATCAAAAAGGCTATTAATGAGGTGCAATCAAAAATGGGGGCGCTAACTGCTAGAATAAATGAGGCAGAAGAGAGAACCAGTAATATAGAAGATGAAATGATGGAAAATAAAGAAGCTGAGAAAAAGAGAGATAAACAACTACTGGATCACGAGGGCAGAATTCGAGAGATAAGCGATACCATAAGACGAAACAACATTAGAATAATTGGGATCCCAGAAGAAGAAGAAAGAGAGGGAGGGCCAGAAGGTATAATGGAGCAAATTATAGCAGAGAACTTCCCTAATTTGGGGAAAGAAACAGGCATGAAAATCCAGGAAGCACAGAGAACCCCTCTCAAAATCAATAAAAATAGGTCAACTCCCCAACATCTAATAGTAAAACTTACGAGTCTCATAGACAAAGAGAAAATCCTGAAAGCAGCTCGGGAGAAGAGATATGTAACCTACAAGGGTAGAAACATTAGATTGGCAACAGACCTATCCACAGAGACCTGGCAGGCCAGAAAGGACTGGCAGGATATATTCAGAGCACTAAATGAGAAAAATATGCAGCCAAGAATACTCTATCCAGCTAGGCTGCCATTGAAAATTGAAGGAGAGATAAAAAGCTTCCAGGACAAACAAAAACTAAAGGAATTTGCAAACACAAAACCAGCCCTACAGGAAATCTTGAAAGGGGTCCTCTAAGCAAAGAGAGACCCTAAAAGCAACATAGACCAGAAAGGAACACAGACAATATACGGTAACAGTCACCTTACAGGCAATACAATGGCACTAAATTCCTATCTTTCAATAGTTACCCTGAATGTAAATGGGCTAAATGCCCCAATCAAAAGACACAGGCTAACAGACTGGATTAAAAAGCAAGACCCATCCATATGCTGTGTGCAAGAGACTCATTTTAGAACCAAAGACACCCCCAGATTGAAAGTGAGGGGGTGGAAAACCATTTACCATGCTAATGGACACCAAAAGAAAGCTGGGGTGGCAATCCTTCTATCAGACAAAGTAGATTTTAAACCAAAGACTGTAATAAGAGATGAGGAAGGACACTATATCATACTTAAAGGATCTATCCAACAAGAAGATCTAACAATTGTAAATATCTATGCCCCTAACATGGGAGCAGCCAATTATATAAGGAAATTAATAACAAAAGCAAAGAAACACATCGACAACAATAAAATAATAGTGGGGGACTTTAACATCCCCCTCACTGAAATGGACAGATCGTCTAAGCAAAAGATCGACAAGGAAATAAAGACTTTAAATGACACACTGGACCAAATGGACTTCACAGACATATTCAGAACATTCCACCCCAAAGCAACGGAATACACATTCTTCTCTAGTGCCCATGGAACATTCTCCAGAATAGATCACATCCTAGGTCATAAATCAGGTCTCAACCGATACCAAAAGATTGGGATCATTCCCTGCCTATTTTCAGACCACAATGCTTTGAAACTAGAACTCAATCACAAGAGGAAAGTCAGAAAGAACTCAAATACATGGAGGCTAAGGAGCATCCTACTGAACAATGAATGGGTCAACCAGGAAATTAAAGAAGAATTAAAAAAATACATGGAAACCAATGAAAATGAAAACACAACTGTTCAAAATCTTTGGGATGCAGCAAAGGCAGTCCTAAGAGGAAAGTATATAGCAATACAAGCCTTTCTCAAGAAACAAGAAAGGTCTCAAGTACACAACCTAACCCTACACCTAAAGGAGCTGGAGAAAGAACAGGAAATAAAGCCTAAACCCAGCAGGAGAAGAGAAATCATAAAGATCAGAGCAGAAATCAATGAAATAGAAACTAAAAGAACAGTAGAACAGATCAATGAAACTAGGAGCTGGTTCTTTGAAAGAATTAACAAGATTGATAAACCCCTGGCCAGACTTATCAAAAAGGGAAGAGAAATGACCCAAATCAACAAAATCATGAATGAAAGAGGAGAGATCACAACCAACACCAAAGAAATACAAACAATTATAAGAACATATTATGAGCAACTCTATGCCAGCAAATTAGATAACCTGGAAGAGATGGATGCATTCCTAGAGATGTATCAACTACCAAAACTGAACTAGGATGAAATAGAAAACCTGAACAGACCTATAACCACTAAGGAAATTGAAGCAGTCATCAAAAATCTCCCAAAAAACAAAAGCCGAGGGCCAGATGGCTTCCCAGGGGAATTCTACCAAACCTTTCAAGAAGAATTAATACCTATTCTTCTGAAACTGTTCCAAAAAATAGAAACGGAAGGAAAACTTCCAAACTCATTTTATGAGGCCAGCATTACCTTGATCCCAAAACCAGACAAAGACCCCAACAAAAAGGAGAATTACAGACCAATATCCCTGATGAACATGGATGCAAAAATTCTCACCAAAATACTATCCAATAGGATCCAACAGTACATTAAAAGGATTATTCACCACAACCAAGTGGGATTTATCCCTGGGCTACAAGGTTGGTTCAACATCCTCAAATCAATCAATGTGATACAATACATTAACAAAAGAAAGAACAAGAATCATATGATCCTCTCAATAGATGCAGAAAAAGCTTTTGACAAAGTACAGCATCCTTTCTTGATCAAAACTCTTCAGAGTATAGGGATCGAGGGTACATACCTCAATATCATAAAAGCCATCTATGAAAAACCTACAGCAAATATTATTCTCAATGGAGAAACACTGAGAGCTTTCCCCCTAAGGTCAGGAACGCGGCAGGGATGTCCACTATCACCACTGCTATTCAACATAGTATTGGAAGTCCTAGCCACAGCAATCAGACAACAAAAAGAAATCAAAGGCATCCAAATTGGCAAAGAAGAAGTCAAACTCTCACTCTTTGCAGATGATATGATACTTTATGTGGAAAACCCAAAAGACTCCACCCCAAAACTGCTAGAACTCATACAGGAATTCAGTAAAGTGGCAGGATATAAAATCAATTCACAGAAGTCAGTGGCTTTCCTATACACCAACAACAAGACAGAAGAAAGAGAAATTAAGGAGTCCATCCCATTTACAATTGCACCCAAAACCATAAGATACCTAGGAATAAATCTAACCAAAGAGACAAAGGATCTATACTCAGAAAACTATAAAATACTCATGAAAGAAATTGAGGAAGACACAAAGAAATGGAAAAACGTTCCATGCTCATGGATTGGAAGAACAAATATTGTGAAGATGTCAATGCTACCTAGAGCAATCTACACAT
Organism: Mirounga leonina; assembly: GCF_011800145.1. Taxonomy (NCBI): domain Eukaryota; kingdom Metazoa; phylum Chordata; class Mammalia; order Carnivora; family Phocidae; genus Mirounga; species Mirounga leonina. Next base: position 1,089,124 of record NW_023270096.1, on the reverse strand, counting down.
TCAATGCAATCCCCATCAAAATACCATCCACTTTTTTCAAAGAAATGGAACAAATAATCCTAAAATTTGTATGGAACCAGAAAAGACCCCGCATAGCCAGAGGAATATTGAAAAAGAAAAGCAAAGCCGGCGGCATCACAATTCCGGACTTCAAGCTCTATTACAAAGCTGTCATCATCAAGACGGCATGGTACTGGCACAAAAACAGACACCTAGATCAATGGAACAGAATAGAGAGCCCAGAAATGGACCCTCAACTCTATGGTCAACTCATCTTTGACAAAGCAGGAAAGAATGTCCAATGGAAAAAAGACAGTCTCTTCCACAAATGGCGTTGGGAAAATTGGATAGCCACATGCAGAAGAATGAAACTGGACCATTTCCTTACACCACACACAAAAATAGACTCCAAATGGTTGAAAGACCTCAGTGTGAGACAGGAGTCCATCAAAATCCTAAAGGAGAACACAGGCAGCAACCTCTTTGACCTCAGCCGAAGCAACTTCTTCCTAGAAACATCACCAAAGGCAAGGGAAGCAAGGGCAAAAATGAACTATTGGGACTTCATCAAGATAAAAAGCTTTTGCAAAGCAAAGGAAACAGTCAACAAAACCAAAAGACAACTGACAGAATGGGAGAAGATATTTGCAAATGACATATCTGATAAAGGGCTAGTATCCAAAATCTATAAAGAACTCATCAAACTCAACACCCAAAGAACAAAGAATCCAATCAAGAAATGGGCAGAAGACATGAACAGACATTTTTCCAAAAAAGACATCCAAATGGCCAACAGACACATGAAAAAGTGCTCAATATCGCTCAGCATCAGGGAAATCCAAATCAAAACCTCAATGAGATACCACCTCACACCAGTCAGAATGGCTAAAATTAACAAGTCAGGAAATGACAGATGTTGGCGGGGATGCGGAGAAAGGGGAACCCTCCTACACTGTTGGTGGGAATGCAAGCTGGTGCAGCCACTCTGGAAAACTGTATGGAGGTTCCTCAAAAATTTGAAAATAGAGCTACCCTATGATCCAGCAATTGCACTACTGGGTATTTACCCCAAAGATACAAAAGTAGGGATCCGAAGGGGTACGTGCACCCCGATGTTTATAGCAGCAATGTCCACAATAGCCAAACTGTGGAAAGAGCCAAGATGTCCATCGACAGATGAATGGATAAAGAAGGTGTGGTATATATATACAATGGAATATTATGCAGCCATCAAAAGGAATGAGATCTTGCCATTTGCAACGACATGGATGGAACTGGAGGGAATTATGTTGAGTGAAATAAGTAAAAAAGAGAAAGACATGTATCATATGATCTCACTGATATGAGGAATTCTTAATCGCAGGAATCAAACTGAGGGTTGTTGGAGTGGGGGGTGGGGTGGGAGGGATGGGGTGACTGGGTGATAGACACTGGGGAGGGTATGTGCTCTGGTAAGCGCTGTGGATTGTGCAAGACTGTTGAATCTCAGATCTGTACCTCTGAAACAAATAATGCAATATATGTTGAGAAAAAAAAAAGAAGAAGAAGAAGAAGAAGGTAGCGGGAGGGGAAGAATGAAGCGGGGGAAATTGGAGGGGGAGACGAACCATGAGAGACGATGGACTCTGAAAAACAAACAGGGTTCTAGAGGGGAGGGGGGTGGGAGGATGGGTTAGCCTGGTGGTTCGTATTGAGGAGGGCACATTCTGCATGGAGCACTGGGTGTTGTGCACAAACAATGAATCATGGAACACTTCATCTAAAACTAATGATGTAATGTATGGGGATTAACATAAGAATAAAAAATTAAAAAAAAAACATTAAATGTGGGGGAGAAGGAATATAAAAATTGCAGAGGAGGGAGCACTCCCAAATTCATTTTACAATTCCAGTATTAACCTAATACCAAAGCCAGACAAGGACACTACAAAAAAAAAAAAAATGTAAGCTAATATCCCACATAAACATAGATGCAAAAATCCTCAACGAAATATTAGCAAACCAAATTCAACAATATATGATCTTTTTATGTCATATACCGTGATCAAGTGAGATAGATGCAAGCATGGCTTAACATATACAAGTCAATAAATATGATACACCATCCTTAACAAAATGAAGGATAAAAATCTTACAATCAACTCAATAGATGCAGAAAAAGCATTTGACAAAATCTGACATCCCTTTATAATAAATGGAATGTACAGAATGTACTTTATTTATTTTTTAAAAGATTTTATTTATTTGACAGAGAGAGATACAGTGAGAGAAGCAACACAAGCAGAGGGAGTGGGAGAGGGAGAGGCAGCCTTCCCGATGAGCAGGGAGCCAGATGTGGGGCTTGATCCAAGGACCCTGGGACTGTGACCTGAACTGAAGATAGACGCTTACCGACTGAGCCACCCAGGCCCACAGAATGTACTTTAACATAAAAAGGCCATATATGAAAAACACACAGCTAACAGCATATTCAGTGGTTAATAATAGCTGAAACCTTTTCCTCTAAGATCAGAAACAAGGCTACAATGCCCATTCTCACTATTTTTTTTTTCAAAATAGTACTGGAAGTACCTTCAGAGTTATTAAATAAAAAAAGGTTATAAAAGACATCCAAACTGGGGACGCCTGGGTGGCTCAGTCAGTTGGGCAGCTGCCTTCGGCCCGGGTCGTGATCCCAGGGTCCTGGGATCGAGTCCCATATCGGGCTCCTTGCTCAGTGGGGAACCTGCTTCTCCCTCTCTCTCCCTCTGCTTGTGCTCTGTCAAAAAAAAAAAAAAAAAGACATCCAAACTGGAAAAGAAAAAGTAAAATGTCTCTGTTTGCAGATGACATAATATTAAATATAGAAACCCTAAGAGTTGAGGTGCCTGGGTGGCTCAGTCAGTTAAGTGACTGACTCTTGGTTTCAGCTCAGGTTGTGACCTCAGTCATGAGATCGAGCCCCGTATCAGGCTTCATGCTTAGCGTGGAGTCTGCTTGGGACTCTCTCTCCCTCTCCCTCTGCCCATCCCCCCTGAACTCTCTCTTTTTCTCTCTTTCTCTCAAATAAATAAATCAATCTTACAAAAAAAAAAAAAAAAGAAGAAACCCTAAGAGTTTCACCCAAAAACTGTTGGAACAAATAAATGAATTCAGTGAAATTGCAGGCTACAAAATCAATACATAAAAATGAATTGTAATCGTCTGTTTAATGCAATCACTATGAAAATACCAACAGCATTTTTTTGCAGAGCTAGAACAAACAATCCTAAAATTTGTATGGAACCACAAAAGACCTCAAATAGCCAAATCAACCTTGAAAAAAGAAAATCAAAGCTGGAGGTACCACAATTCAATAAAAGGTGTTGGGAATACTGGACAACAACATGAAGAAGAAAGAAACTGGACCACTTTCTTACACCATACACAAAAATAAATTCAATATGGATTAAAGACTTAAATGTGGGACAGGAAACCATCAAAATGCTAGAGAAGAATCCATGCAGTAACCTTTTTGACATTGGCCATAACAACTTCTTACTGGATGAGTCTCCTGAGGCAAGGAAAATAAAATGAAAAATCAACTATTGGGACTTCATCAAAATAAACATTTCTGTACAGTCAAGAAAACAATCAACAAAACTTAAAGGCAATCTTCAGAGTGGGAGATGTTTGCAAATGACATATCTGATAAAGGGTTAGTATCCAAAATCTACAAAGAACTTATCAAACTCAACACCCAAAAAACAAATAATCCAATTAAAAATGGGCAGAAAAGATGAATAGACATTTTTCCAAAGAAGACAGAGAGATGGTCAACAGACACATGAAAAGATGCTCAACATCACTCATCATCAGGGAAATACAAATCAAAACCACAATGAGATACCATCTCACACCAGTCAGAATGGCTAAAATTAACACAGGAAACAACAAGTATTGACAAGGATGTGGAGAAAGGGGAACCCTCTTGCACTGTTGGTGGGAATGCAAACTTGTGCAGCCACTCTGTAAAACAATATGGTGGTTTCTCAAAAAGTTAAATTTAGAATTACCCTATGATTCACCAATTACACTACTAGATGTTTACCCAAAGGATACAAAAATACTAATTTGAAGGGATATGTGCACCCCTATGTTTATAGTAGCATTATCAATAATAGCTAAATTATGTAAAGAGCCCAAATGCCCATAGACTGATGAATGAATAAAGATGTGGTATGTGTATACACACACACACACACACACACAAATGGAATATTATTCAGCCATAAAAAAGAATGAAATCTTGCCATTTGCAACAACATGAATAGAGCTAGAGAGTATTATCCTAAGTGAAATAAGTCATTCAAAGAAAGACTAATACCATATGATTTCAGTCATATGTGGAATTTAGGAAACAAAGCAAACAATTATGGTGGGGGGGAAGAGAGGCAAACCAAGGAATAGACTCTTAAGTATAGTGAACAAACTGATGGTTACCAGAGGGGAAGTGGTCAGGGGATGGGTTAAGTAAGTGATGGGGATTAAGGAGGGCACTTGCGGTGATGAGCACCCAATGCTGTATGTAAGTGCTGAATCACTAAATTGTACACCTGAAAGTATATTAGACTGGATGTTAACTAACTGGAATTTAAATGAAAACTAAAAAAAAATCAGTTTTGGGCACCTGGGTGGCTCAGTTGGTTAAGCGACTGCCTTCGGCTCAGGTCATGATCGAGTCCCTGGATCGAGTCCCGCATCGGGCTCCCTGCTCGGCAGGGTGCCTGCTTCTCCCTCTGACCCTCCCCCCTCTCATGTGCTCTCTCTCTCTCATTCTCTCTGTCTCAAATAAATAAATAAAATCTTAAAAAAAAAATCAGTTTTGTTTGTATACATTAACAATGAACTATGGTAAAGGGAAATTAAGAAAACAATGGCAGGCTCCTCCCACAACGCTCTACCCCGGGATCCCCCCGGCTTGCCTGCCCGCCATGACCGACAAAGACACAGCCTTTGATGATGCAGTAGAAGAATGTGTGATCAGTGAAGACTACAAAATATGGAAAAATAACACCCTTTTTCTTTATGATTTGGTGATGACCCATGCTCTGGAATGGCCTAGCCTAACTGCACAGTGGCTTCCAGATGTAACCAGACCAGAAGGGAAAGACTTCGGCATTCATCGACTTGTCCTGGGAACACACACGTCAGATGAACAAAACCGTCTTGTGATAGCCAGTGTGCAGCTCCCTAACGATGATGCTCAGTTTGATGCTTCACACTACGACAGTGAGAAAGGAGAATTTGGAGGTTTTGGCTCAGTTAGTGAAAAAATTGAAACAGAAATCAAGATCAACCATGAAGGAGAAGTAAACCGGGTGCATTATATGCCCCAGAACACTTGCATCATTGCAAGAAAGACTTCATCCAGTGATGTTCTTGTTTTTTACTATACAAAACATCCTTCCAAACCAGACCCTTCTGGAGAGTGCAACCCAGACTTCTGTCTGCATGGACATCAGAAGGGAGGCTATGGACTTTCTTGGAACCCAAATCTCAGTGGACACTTACTTAGTGTTTCAGACGACCATACCATCTGCCTCTGGGACATCAGTGTTGTCCCAAAGGAAGGAAAAGTGGTGGATGCGAAGACCATCTTTACAGGACATACAGCAGTAGTAGAAGATGTTTCTTGGCATCTGCTCCATGAGTCTCTGTTTGGGTCAGTTGCTGATGATCAGAAACGTATGATCTGGGATACTCATTCAAACAATAGTTCCAAACCAAGCCACTCAGTTGATGCTTACACTGCTGAAGTGAACAGCCTATCTTTCAATCCTTATAGTGAGTTCATTCTGGCCACAGGATCAGCTGACAAGATTGTTGCCTTGTGGGATCTGAGAAATCTGAAACTTAAGTTGCATTCCTTTGAATCACATAAGGATGAAATATTATTCCAGGTTCAGTGGTCGCCTCAAAATGAGACTATTTTGGCTTCCAGTGGCACTGATCGCAGACTGAATGACTGGAATTTAAGTAAAATTGGAGAGGAACAATCCCCGGAAGATGCAGAAGATGGGCCACCAGAATTGTTGTTTATTCATGGTGGTCACACTGCCAAGATATCTGATTTCTCCTGGAATCCCAATGAACCTTGGGTGATTTGTTCTGTATCAGAAGACAATATCATGCAAGTGTGGCAAATGACAGAGAACATTTATAATGATGAAGATCCTGAAGGAAGTATGGATCCAGAAGGACAAACGTCCTAGATATGTCTGCACTTCTTGTGATTTTAGACTCCCCTTTTTTTCCCTCTCAACCCTGAGACTGATTTAACACTGATTTTGAGACACAAATTTTGTTTGGCTATCCCTCTATGATAGGTACCATCAACAATAGCCCAAACAGAGGGTGTTTTCTAAATATTAACTGGGGGACTTGATTCAGTAAAGTCACAGACTTATATTTAAATTTTCTTTAGGAATTTTCTAGTAACAAAGGTCTAAAGTAGCCACAGAAAGGGGAATATTATGTGTGGTTATTTTTCTTCTTAGGCTATATCCCCAAGTTTTTCAAACTCCTTTAAATAAAGGCTAAAGTAAGGAAAGAGTAGAGCCAAGTGAGGTAAGTGTCTGAGCAATGAAGTATAAATACCACAAGTTGTCATTTTTATTCAGGAAATGGGGAGATTCAAGTCATATAAATTCCTATTCTAAAATTTTCACACCTGACTTTCCAGGATACACATTTTCCTATGTAGACCAGTCTCCTTTCAGTTTCTTCAGTTAAGTCAAAACTATGTGTTCCTCTTTCCCCCATATATTTTTGCTTGTTAGTGTATTTCTTGAGCTGTTTTCTTCTTTCCTTTCTGTGAAATGGTTTTTTAAAAAATTTGGGACCACCAAGTTGTAAAGATGTATGTTTTTACCTGACAGTTATACCACAAGTAGACTATCCATTTGAGTTGAGAAGAGCGAATTGATAGCTTGTATTTGCTTTAAAATTAAATTAATCCTGGGTAAAAGTTGTTTTTTTTTTTTTTTTTTTTTTTTTTTTTTTAGGAGTTAGTCTTTGACCACTATTTTGGTACCATCTCAATTTTGGGTGACCTGTTTCACCAGCAGGTCTGTTACTCTCCATGACTAACTGTGTAAGTGCTTATAATGGAATAAATTGCTTTTCTACATAGAAAAAAAAGAAAAGAAAACAATGGCATTGATAATAACACCAGAAAATAGTATATTTAGGGGTAAATTTAATGAAGGGGATGACAGATCCATGAACTGAAAACTATATAACATTCATAAAAGAAATTGAGGAAGAGACAAATTAATGTGAAGATATTCTGTGTTCGTAGATCAGAAGAATATTGTAAAATGTCCATACTACCCAGAGTGATCTGTATATTCAGTGCAATCCCTATCAACATTTTTTTATATATTTTTAAATTTTCTTTTATTATGTTATGTTAATCACCATACATTACATCATTAGTTTTTGACGTAGTGTTCCATGATTCATTGTTTGCATATAACACCCAGTGCTCCATTCAGTACATGCCCTCTTTAATATCCATCACCAGGCTAACCCATCCCCCCAACCCCTTCCCCTCTAGAACCCTCAGTTTGTTTCTCAGAGTCCATAGTCTCTCATGGTCTCCCCCTCTGATTCCCCCCCCCCTTCATTTTTCCCTTCCTACTATCTTCTTCTTTTTTTTTTTTAACATATAATGTATTATTTGTTTCAGAGGTACAGGTCTGTGATTCATCAGTCTTACACCATCCACAGCGCTCACCACAGCAATACCTTCCCCAATGTCTACCACCAGTCACCCCATCTCTCCCACCCCCCACCATTCCAGCAACCATCAGTTTGTTTCCTGAGATTAAGAATTCCTCATATCAGTGAGGTCATATGATACATGTCTTTCTCTGATTGACTTATTTCACTTAGCATAATACCCTCTAGTTCCATCCACGTCGTTGCAAAGGGCAAGATTTCGGTTTTATTGATGGCTGCATAATATTCCATTGTATATATATACACATCTTCTTTATTCATCTGTTGATGGACATCTTGGTTCTTTCCATAGTCCCTATCAACATTCTAATAGCATTTTTTTCACAAAAAAATAAAAAAAGCAACCCTAGAATTCATATAGAACTACAGAAGACCTTGAATAGCCAGAACAATCTTGAGAAAGAACAAAGCTGGAAGCATCACAATTTCTGCTTTCAAACTATATTACAAGACTATAGTAATCAAAACAGTATGGTACTGGCATAAAAACAGACACAGATTAATGGGAAAGAATAAAGAGTCCCAAAATAAACCCATGTTTATATGATCAATTAATTTATGAAAAGATCCAAAAATATGCAATGGGGAAATGAGATTCTGTTCAATAAATAGTGTTGAAAAAACTGGACTCTTATCCTCTGTACAAAAATCAAGTCAAAATGGATTAAAGATTTTAACATCATACCTAAAAGTGTAAAACTCCTAGAAGAAAACAGGGGGTAAGCTCCTTGACATTGGTCTTGGCCATGATCTTTTTTTTTTTTTTTTAATTTGACACCTAAAACAAAGGCAACAAAAGCAAAAATAATCAAGTAGGACTACATCAAACTAAAAAGCTTCTGCACAGCAATAAATAATAATAATAATAATAAGTATCAATAAAATGAAAAGGCAACCTATGGAAAGGGAGAACATATTTTCAATCCACATATCTGATGAAAAGGGATTAACAACCATAATATACAAACAACTCATACAACTCAGTCAAAAAACAAATAACTCACTAAAAACGAGCAAGGGACTTCAATAGACTTTTTTTTTTTCAAAAAAGACATACAAATGGCCAAAAGGTATATGAAAAGCTTTTCAACATCACTAATCATTAGGGAAATGCAAATCAAAACCACAATGAGATAATACCTCACACATGATAGAATGTCTATTATCAAAAAGATAGGAAATAACAGATACTGTCAAAGATAGGGAGAAAAACAGACCTTTGCATGCTGTTGGTGGGAATGTAAACTGGTACAGTTAGTATGGAAAACAGTATAGAGATTTCTCAAGGAATTAAACCTGGAACCATCTTATGAATCAGCAATCCCAGTTCTGGATATATATTGAAAGGAAATAAAATTATGATCTCAAAGAGATATCTGTAGTTGCATATTCATTGCAGCATTATTCACAATAGTCAAGGTATGGAAATAATCTAAGTGTCTGTTGACATATGAATAGATAAAGAAATCTTAGATGATGATGATAGATAGATAGATAGATAGATAGATGATAGATAGATAGATAGAGGAATATTATTCACCCTTAAAAGAAGGTAATCCTGCTATTTGTAAAAAATGGATGAACCTTGAGGACATTATACTAAGCAAAATAAGTTGACAGAGAAAGAGAGATACTGTATCGTATGACTTATATGTGGAATTTAAAAAAAAAATGTTGAACTCACAGAAAAAGAAAGTAAAATGATGGTTGCCAAGGGCTATGAACTGGGGGAAATAGGAAGAATTTGGTAAAAGGATACCACCATTCAGTTACAAGATGAATAAAGTTTGAGGATGTAATGTATAACATGGTGACTATAGTTGATAATACTGTACTGTATGATTGAAATTTGCTAAGAGAGTAGAACTTGTGTTCTCACAAAAAATGGTAAACATGAGGTGATGGATATGCTAATTAACCTGAGTGTGGGAATGCTTTCACAATGTATACACATATCAAATCATTATGTTGTTCACTTTAAATATATTACAATTTTATTTGTCAATTATACCTCACGAAAGCTGGGAAAAGAAGGATTAACATGGAGTCATATGGAATTGCAGGGGATCCCCAATTAAAAAAAGATCTTATAGAAGGAAAACAAAATTGGAGGAAACACACTTACTGATTTCAAAACTTACTACAAAGCTGCAGTTACCAGGGCACCTGGGTGGCTCAATCAGTTAAGCATTTGCCTTTGGCTCAGGTCATGATCCCACATCTGGCTCCCTGCTCAGAGGGGAGCTTGCTTCTCCCTCTCCCTCTGTTACCCAACCCATGCTCTCTTTCTCACTCTCTCTTGCTCTCTCTATCTCAAATAAATAAATAAAATCTTAAAAACAAAAGCTGCAGTTACCAAAATAATGTGGTACTGGTATAAGGACAAACATATAGATCAGTGAAATACAATTAAGAGTCCAGAAATAAACCCATATATATGGTCATTGATTTTTGACAAAGCTGCCGAGATCATTTATTCCATGGGAAAGCCATCTTTCCAACTAATGGTGTTGGGACAACTAGAGAGCCACATACAAAATAATGAAATTAGGCCCCTACCTCACACCATATACAAAAATTTACTCAGCAATACAGATGTCAACAAAATAACTTGGCTAACTGAATTTAAATAACAAAAAAAAAAAGTCAACATAATGGCAGCTTAGGAATTTCTACCACTCATCCCTCCCCACACTCCTTAATGTGAATAGCTATTTGGACTCAAAAATACCTTCACAAAAGCCAAGGATTCCAGGTGAGGAATTACACAGGTGAGGGATTTCTGGGCGAAGCACAGAAATCAGAAAGGATGCATTGAGAAGTATAGGAAATATAGATTTGCACTACTCCCAGTACCCTTGATTACACTCAGGCAGCCCAACACTGAGAGAGACACCTTCCACATGGGAGAAGGAGAGTATAACAAGAGTGCCTGACTTCACATGGACCCCAAAGTGGGCGTGAACCCATCACCTGACCTCTTATCCAGGAATATACCAGCATACCACACTTCTTAATTTAAATGATGCATTAAAAAGAACTTGCTGAAAGGGGCTATCCAAGAGGCTTACTTATTCTTCCTTCCAAGAAAAGTATAGGCCCTGGAGAGAACTCCTGTCTGTCTGGATGGTGTTTCTATAGCCAGAACCTCTATCACAAGCCCCACCTCTTAAAAAGACCAAAATGCAGTGCTGTGGAGGCATGAATTTCCTGGGTCTTTGTGAAATGAAAGCAGCCTCCTGGAAATAAGAGAATTATTACTATGTTCTATTTTCCTTTCTGTATTAAAAAGATTATCTCTAAGAGCATTAAAGAAAACACATAACAATAAAAATGGAAGTGTCTCATAATCCCACCACCCTGATATCACTAGGTTCATGTTTGCTTTTTTCCTTCCATATGCATGCATATTTTAAATGGGCTTCAACCAAGATGACTGGGGAATTTGGTGCATGATATTTTCATTTACCATTCTATCATAAGCATTGTGTCACATAACTTTGCAGTCTTCCTAATTTTTTTTTTTTCTCAAGGCTACCTAATGTTCCATTCTGTTGATGTACAAACAGCCAGTCCCCTAATGGTGGACCATCTTGTTGTTTCCATTTCTTCATCAATAAGGCTGCAACAAGCATCCCTATGTGCATAGCTTTTCCGTGCCTTTTGGAGTTACTCCTTGAGACAAATTTCTGTAATTAGAATTCTTGGATCATAGAATATGAATTTATTTGTGGCTCTAACTGAATATTTCTGTAGTGCTTTGCCAAGGGGTCCAGCAAATTATTTCCAAGGTTTCTAAGAGTACATGAGTATGCCTATTTTTATAAAACTTTAATAGCACTGGAAATCATTACTTAAAATATTTTTTTGCTATTTTATTGTGACTAATACATTAAAGCTTCCTAATTTGAAATGCAGTTGTGGCAGAGTTGTTAAGACCCTAAGTTCTAAAAACAGACTACCTGGGTTTGCATCCTGGTTGCCACCACAATAGAAGATGTGAGACCTGAAGAGAGTTATTTAACGTCTCTGTGATCCCATTTCCTCACTGGAAAATGTGGGCGATAATAGTATCTAGCTTATAAGGAAACTTAAGCAGAAAAAACCTAAGGCAGGATGATACAGAAAAAAAAAAAAAAGAAAGAAAGAAAGAAAAAAAAAAAAAAACACCTACTCTGGGAATCATGGGACCTAGGCTCTAAGCTGTGCTGTGCTAAAATCTGAGTGTGACCTCAGGCAGTTTCCCCCCCGCTCCCAGCCTCAGTCTCCTCATATGTTTTTAAAATATAGGAACACCATCACTTCTTCTCAGGCTTATGTACATAAAATAGCCAGCAAAATGTATACCATAATAATTGTTTCTTTATGTGTGCTGCATCTTTGTTTCCTGTCTCTAGCGTGAGTCCCTTGCCTTGGGCACCTGCCTTAGTACCTTCTGTGTTTAGGCTTGAACCCCAGCCTTGCACTCATCAATCTTGTGCCCAAAGCCTCAGCCCAATTTGTGACTGTAAGAGTGGATGAAGTGATCCCCCAATTCCCTTTAAGATCTAACAACTTGGTTCTCTGTGAAATTAAGTCTCTTCAGTTCATGGCCCATTTAGTGCCTCTAGCATTTTTCTGCTTCAAAATGGGTTAATCTCTCTCCTCTTTATATTTCCTTCCAGGATAGGTGTGCTTCCTCTGTGGCAGCCTGGTCAAGTCCACAAAAGGCCAGGTCAGAGTTCACAGGCTCCAGGACTTAGGTGATAGCTATCTTCTGCCTGAGCACCCTGGAAAGTCCTCCAGTCTAAAGTACCTATCCACCTCAAGCAGTCACCTCAAGATTAGAGTACCCTGCTTTTAACTTTCTCCACATGCATTCTTGGCTTGGGGCCAGACCGTCAAGTTGGCCAAGACTTTAGACCCTAGTTTCAAGGTCTATACTTTCCCTCACTTTGGTATCAAGATTTGCTCTCTGTCCCCAATTCCAAGTACTCAAGAATCTTTTACTCTCTGTCTCTCCAATTCCTTAGGAAAACCTGAGCTAAGGAAGGAATCAAAACTCATTCACACTGAGGCAATATCAACTGTTAACATCTACAAGTGTGAAAGGACAAAGAAAGGACTGCATCTTCAAACAGAACTTAAAGCCTTTCTTAATTTAATAATTCACAAGGTAGAGTGAAATAAGACATGGTTGTGGTGAAGATGAGGTAGTAGAATAAGACTCAATGTCACAGAAGAAACTTTCAGCAATGACTGTGTTTAATTTTTTTTCTGGGTTCCCAGAGAAAAGAAGGTATTTTTTTCAGGGTCATACAACACAAGGCTTTTCATCAAACATTTACTGTGTGTGTACTATTCTATATTCAGCACTGTGCCAGGCACTGGGGTTTCAGAGATAATTTATATACAAGAAACTTACAGTGTAGCAGGAGGTACAATAACTTGGGTAAATTAATAGTTGCGCTACTAAATATAGATAGAATGCTATGGTCATATAGAGAAAATAAATGTTTAAACCAACTTAGGAATTTAAAAGTTTCTGGGAGTGTGATATTTTCACTGGACCTTTACAATATACAGGATTCCAATGGTCAAGACATTCAATTTTGGCATTCTTGAAAGGGGCAACAATGTGAGTAAAGATACACATTACTCATTAATAGAAAATGTATTTATAAAAAGAGAAGTAATGTAATGTGTTTGGGTGAAGTGTTGTGTGTCATAATATAGCTAAGCAAGCAGGAAGGGCCAAACGGATGGAATGTGAAAGGTGAAAGGTATGAGATGCAAGAAGGAATAGTGATCAGACACTGGCAAATATTGAGGTAAATCTAAATGTATTGATTATATAAAACAAAATAATAATATTTAATATAAGAAGGTAAAAATAAAATGGAAATAAAATACTTGATAGAAATAGCATATGTCGGAATTGGATGATGGGAGTTAAAGTACTCAAAGATCAGGAATCATTTAGGAGGAATGTCAAAACATGAACTAAAATGGAATTTTGTTAGTTAAGTATGGATATTAAAATAGCCAGAATAAACACTAAAAGGCTAAACATATAACTTACAAATGACAGAGGGAGGAAAAAAAATGGAGCAAGAAGGAAAACCTCCAATCATTCCAAAATATGGTAATAAAGTCAGGGAAAGGGGGGAAATAGAATAAGTGGGACATGGGCCACCTGGGTGGCTCAGTTGGTTAAGCATCTGCCTTCAGCTCAGGTCATGATCTCAGGGTCATGGGATTGAGCCCCGTGTCAGGCTCCCTGCTCAGCAGGGAGTCTGCTTCTCCCTCTCCCTCTGCTCCTTCCCCTGCTCATGCTTTCTTTCTCTCTCTCTCTCAAATAAGTAAATAAACAAAATTTAAAAAAAGAATAAATGGAAAAAATAATAAGTGCATATAAATGAATAAAAAAACTTATTAGCAATCACAGTGAATGGAAATACACAAATTTGCCCTATTGAAAGACAAAGGTCACCAGGCTATTTTTAAAATCTTGCCCTAAGCAGTTCAAAAAATATATATGTAAAACATTAGGGCACAGAAAAAGTGAATGTCAAAGTATGGAAAAGGTACAACAGACAAATACTATCAACAACAATGAAAAGGGTAGTGTGGCTATATTATCAGTCAAAATAGACTGTAAAGCAAAAAGCATTAGGAGAGATAAAAGAGGGTCATTACATAGTGATGAAACGATCAATTCACCATTAAGATATAACAGATATAAACTTATATGTATCCAACAACATAGGCTCAAAATTTATAAAGAAAAATAACAATGAAGAGAAATTGATAAATTATGCCATCACTGAGAAATTTTACACATCTCTCTCAAGATTGATAAAACAGAGAGTCAGTAAAGGTATAAAAGACTTGAACAAAATAATGAATAGAATTTTTCACCAAGCAATTGGAGAATACATATTATTTTTAAACATGCATGAACATTTATGAAAATTGACCCTATGCTAGGCCATAAGACTAACTTCAACAAATTTCAAAGGATTCGCATCCTGCAGATCAACAAAATGAAATCAATTTGGAAACCAATAGCAAAAAGATAATTAAAGATACATTTAGAAATGAAAAAGTACTAAAAACTCATAAGCCAAAGAAGTCAATGGAAAATTTGAAAATAAATAAAACTGAAAAATAATGACTATAACACAAAGTAAAACTAAAGCAGTAAAAGGAAAATTTTAGCTATAAATATTTATATAAAAAAGGCTCAAAATCACTGATCATCAGGGAAATACAAACCAAAACTACAATGAGATATCACCTCACACCTGTCAGAAGGGCTAAAATCAACAATGCAAGAAACAATAGGTGTTGGTGAGGATGTAGAGAAAGGGGAACCCTCTTGCACTGTTGATGGGAATGCAAATTGGTGCAGCCACTCTGGAAAACAGTATGGAGTTTCCTCAAAAAATTAAAAATGGAACTACCCTGTGATCTAGGAATTGCAGTACTAGGTATTTACACAAAGAATACAAAAATACTAATTTGAAGGGATGCATGTTCCCCAATGTTTATAGCAGCATTATCTACCATAGCCAAATTATGGGAACAGCCCAAGTGTCCATTGACTGATGAATGGATAAAGATATATAATGGAACATTAATCAGCCATAAAGAAGAAAGAAATCTTGCCATTTACGATGACATAGATGAAAATAGAGAGTATCATGCTAAGCAAAATAAGTCAGTCAGAGAAAGACAAATACTATAGGATTTCGCTCATATGTGGAATTTAAGAAACAAAACAAATGAGCAAAGGTGGGGGAGGCGAGAGAGAGAGAAGAAAACCAAGAAACAGACTCTTAACTGTAGAGCATAAACTGACAGGTTACCAGGGGAGAGGTTGGTGGGGGGATGGGTTATATAGGTGATGGGGATATTTTGATCAGCACCTGGTGTTGTATGGAAGTGTTGAATCACTATATTGTACACCTGAAACTAATATTACACTGTATATTAACTAACTGGAATTTAAGTTAAAAAAAAAAAACTTAAAAAAAGGAAGGCTCAAAATTAATGATTTAAGTACTCAACTTAAGACGTTAAAAAAGGAAAAGTAGAATAAGCCCAAAGAGTAAAAGATAAGGAATAACACAGACATAATTTCATGATGTACTGCCAGATTGTTTTCTACTTTACACTCTAACCAATATTGTCTCAGCATTCCTATTTCCCAAATGATTATCAATATTTGATGTTTTCCTCCTTACTAATTTTTGTCACTTTAATCTGTATAAATTAGAAGCTCATTATTTGATCTGTTCACCAGATAAATTGAATGTCTTCTCGTATACTAATGAGCCATCCAGATTTGTCTTTTTGTGAGTTATTTTATTTTATAATTTTCTGTTTTTCTTATTGGATTTTGAGAGGTACTCAAGAGTTAGAACCTCATGACTGGTGCTTGGATGTGGGACATTAGGGACAGTGACAAGTCAAGGATGAGGATATCAATTTAGACTTATCTGAGTTATCACTTCTCACCAAACAGCCCTGGTTATACCACTCTCCATGGAGTATGGTATCCACCTCCTCTATAATTTGATTTTTTATCCTGTGAACAAGTTCTGGTTTGTGACTATCCTTCTCAAATAATAAGTCCCACCATTGGACAAAGCCATCCAGGTCACCTTCTCATTATAGACTTCTATAAATTCAGATTTGATATAACCATACCACTAATTGTGGATTGATGAAACAACTAGAACTCACCAACACAATGGTGAAATGGTAGGGCTTTCTGTATTTGGAGTCTGTGGTATTTCTCTTTTCATAAACTGATCTTAAGCACCTTGAGGGTTGTGTATAACATTACCATCCCTCGCTACTTAGAACTTCTTTGTTTTAAGATTTTATATATTTATTTGAGACACACAGAGAGAGAGAGAGCACTCAAGTGGGGGGGAGGATCAGAGGGATAGGGAGAAGCAGACTCCCAGCTGAGCAGGGAGCCTGATGCGGAGCTCAATCCCAGGACCCTGAGCTGAAGACAGACACTTAACCAACTGAGCCACCCAGGTGCCCCACTACTTAGAACTACTAGTCTGCACAGCAGCTAGCCATTAATTCTACAAATATTTTATGAGGTATATGATTGAATTAGGATTAGAACATAGATTAGTGAGACCAGGCAAATGGGTTTCATATTTTTAGGAAACAAGTCGGTTCCAACAGAGAGAATTCAGTTCCCTAAACATGGACTGCACTTCCTTTCTCCATTTACCTATTTCAATGGTATATGCCATCAGTCATAATGCAAGGCTGCTTATGAAGACCAACCCTCTTCCTTGGGATGCAAGTCAAATCATATACTTTTCCCATGGTGTGTCAAAAGAATACTTCAAGAAATAAAATCTTAAAAAAAAAAGAATACTTCAAGAAAGAGCATAAAGTAGTCATTATGAGCACAGGATCTGAAGTCATCAGACATCTAGATCTGAACCCAGTTTCTACATCTTGATATATGTGAATTTGAGCAATTATTTAACCTCTCTGAGCTTCAGTTTCCTTATCTGGCAAATGCTACCTATTTCTTTGGAATGTTATGAAGATTAAATGAGGTAATGTGTATATCCAGGCCTTTGAGCATAGTTAATCCTTTATTGAGCATTAACAATTATATACTATTTGTTATTCATTGATACAATAGTGCATTAGCATAAAGCAGAAGTAAATTAGGCAAGATACATAATGAAGTGGAAAGAACACTGGCCTGTAGTTAATAGACTTGGGTTCAAGTCTTGACTCTACCAATACTACTAAGTATAGAAGCACAGATTTTAAAGGTTTATTTCAAGAGGGATAAGTAGTACAGAACATATCTGGGCCATAGATTTTGTGGAAGAGCATGGTAAGGTGGTGATCTTATGGAGAGTGTTGAATGCTAAATCTGGGGCTTTGTAAGGTACAAGGACATGACTGGATTTGTGCTTTAGGATTGTATTCTGGAAGCAAAATGGAGGCTTAATCTGTACCCAGGATTCTTTGCCTTGTGGGTGTTTCTACAAATTATTTTAGTCTTCACTTGGTCTAGTTACTCACCAGTTTAGCCATCTGTGCATCTACATCTTCATGCTTAATACAGTCTTCTTCCTTTTCCTCTGTGGAAGAAACTCCAGTTCTTAGCCAGGCCCACTCATGTTGGTACAACTTTACCAAGCTGAATGAATAAAAAAAGTGCTAAGGTTATAGTCAGTTCCCCATGTACTGAGTCTCTCCATCTGAAAAGTAAGAAGAGAAGGAATTGAATTGGGTGATCTCTGAGGTCCTTTTGAAATTTGATGTTTTCTGATTCAATACTTTCTCATCACTATGCTTCCTTCCTGAGGTTAGCTTTGGTGTTCTCACAGCAATGAGAAAGAACACCAAACCAGCCTCTCCCTCACATTGACAAGATGTACATTTCTACCTCTGATTTGCTTATCTACCCTTTCAAATAAACTGACATACTGTTCTTTGTATGGCCCATGGTGAATGAGAAAAGGTAAATGACCCACAGGGGAGCTGAATTGGTCTCATTGACCTCAATAATGAAGTGTGCTAATCAACTGAACTAATTTGCTATACAATAATAAAGCAATTTAATGGCCTTATCTGGACTTCCCAAGGGAAGATACCAAGAAGAAAGAGGTTCCAAAAAAGTTATTTTTCTCCTGAAAAAGGAGTGGTGGAAGGAAAGAAACTAGTACTTCTTAAGAACCTACTATATCAGTCCCTGTGCTTATTTTACACATTCTCATATATTACCTCATTCTGCTATGAAGGATTCCAGATACAGTATCTAACCCTCAAGATTGACTCCTTCTTATCCCCCACAATCCCCTATGTGTCACTCTTCCTGGCTGAAGAGGATGACATACTCACATAGAAGAGGAAGACTTGGCCAAAGACTTAAGAGTAATTACTCTTACTGGAATCTTTATTATCACATTTAATCCCTCTACCAGCTTCCATGAAGTCCAGAGTCTCTTTCCTCCAGGTAAGACTGATGATAAAACAAGTTCCACAAACTGAAATGGCTTACCCAAGGTCACACACTAGCAAGTGTTAGACCTGGAATTGGAACCCCAGACTTCTGATACCATGCTGAGTCCTGTTTCTACTGTCCCTTGTAGGCACACTTAGATTCCTCAATTCTTGGGGACTAGGAATAGTAGAACAGAGTTAAACATCAGGAACACTGAATAAGCAACCCAATGAAGTTGTGAGCTAAGGTTCCCAAAAGATCTTCAAACTGAGAGAGCCTCCTACCTTTAAGGATTGAGAAATGTACCAAAGCCATCAAAGTAAATCAAACAGCTGATGAATTAATTGTATTTCCATGTAAAGGAAACCACACTGTAAGACCAGTGAGACATCAGTACAGCCTAAGTTGGCTCCAGTCCACTTCCTCAGGCACGCACTTTCTGTGTCATTAAAATGTTCTTGTCTGGTCCTTGCCTACTGCTAATTGGAGGAGAAATAAAGCCTCAAAATTGACAAAAATTTCCTGGAACCTCCCCAGCTTGCCCCAGACTCCATGAAATAAAGGGGCTGGTGGTACCTCAGCTTCATGAAATTGTCCACAACAAAGAGCAAAGGAAGGAGTTGGAAGAGCCAAATAAGACAGAAAGAAAGCTATTTTTTTTTCTCACAATGAAATAAACTCATGGCAACAGGACCCTCAGCAATTTTTCCCTCTGTTTCTGTCCAAATCACTTGACATAAGCCATAAAGTCTCCACTGACACAGAGTCATGAATTCATACCTACACACACCCAATGCCTTCTACATGCATGGCCTTCATACCTGGTGCTGAATTTTATGCCGGGTACACTCATTAATCAACCTTATTGCATTAACTCTTCCAAACAACCCTAGAGAATGAGGGTAATAATAGCTAATGTTCACTGACTAGTTACTGTGTTCCTGCCTCTGTTTTCTAAGCTTTGCACATATTAACTCATTTAATTTTCACAATAAATCTATGAGGAAAGTTCTACCATATTTCATCAATTTTAGATGCACTTAAAAAAATAACATCATTAAAATTTGAATGTATCTTGTTTTCTTTTAACACCTTGTTTATCTTTCAGAACACTTATCACAAATTATACATTTGTTTGTTATTACATCTCTCACTAAACTGTGAGCTCTTTGAGGGCAGAACTTTTACCTTTGACCCTGTTCACTATCTTATCCCCAGCACTCAGCACACAGCCTAATGCACAGTAAGTGCTCAGAAAACATTGAATTAATTTATCACACAACTAATAAGTAGATACCTCAAACTGGAAAGGTGATTGGAATAATATACACCATCCCTCTGCTTCTAGAAATAAATATTTACAAAATTGACCCACATTAATAAAGCCCTTTCCAGGAAATTTGAGTCAATATCATTTACATCTGCTTTGTAAACTCTTTTCACACCCCCTTCACCTTCCTTTTCAGCCTACCACTCCTCTGTTCTCATGATTGCCTTAACTGTCATCTCCTCAAAGAAGACATACCTGATTCCCTGATTAGATTCCCTCCTTGTTATTCTGTATGACAGCACCTTTTTACTTTCTTTATAATACTTATCACAGTCTGTAGTTATTTTGTATAACTTTGTTTAGTTATTCATTGTCTACTTCTCCCATGAAACTATAAGGTCCTTGTTGTCAGGACCTTATCTATCTTGTTCATCACTGTATCTTTGCAGTACATGCCCTTGAGTGAGGGAGACACATGATAAGTCATAAATGTATAATATCTCAAGTAGAGTAATCTGTTATAAGGAAAAATAAAGTGAGGTACAATTGATACTGGGTAGTTAAATGGAACAAGTGGGGACTGCAAGGTTTGAAGAAGGACATGTAGGGGCACAGATAAGCAGACTTAAAAGCAAGAAACAGTGTAATGGAAGCTAAAGGGGCTATCAAAACAAATGGGAGGCTCCAAAGGAATCTGGCAAGGACCCTTTTCTGTGGTCTTTTTTTTTTTTTTTTTTTTTTGGTCAGGTGGAAAGAGCAAGAGAAGCTGGAGCCTCTACCCAACTGAATGTCCTAAGCTATGACCAGCAGCCAGGGACTCAAGCTACCTGACAATACCTCCTAAACCAGAGGCCAGTGAGAAGCCTCTTGGGACCTTTAGGACTCAGTGTATCCACTAATGGGCTGTTTAACCTTAGGTAAATCTTTGCTACTCTTTACTCTGTGCCTCTGGATCTGTAATATGTGGGCTTTGGATTATCTGGTCTGTTAGGGATCTTTTGAACAGAACATTCCAAAAGTCTAGGAAACCTGAACAGGTCCACTCCATGGCCCTGTTTCTCGGGATCTTTGACAACTGTCCATTTACCTTTGCCTGTAAAGAGAACTTTGTTCTTATCTATCATCCTCTGTCTACATAGAATCTGGCTTCCTAATTCCGGCTGGAAGGATATGGGAGGAGCAGGGAATGGGGCCATCACATGAAGACAGAGCAGGAATTTTCCATCTAATGACCAAGGAAATGGAAAACTGGCAGATTATGGGCATTATCTTGCTACTGACCACCTCCTAGGCCCCTTTCACAGTTTAGGGTGAAAGGGAGGAATGGGAGCCAGTCCAAAAGTGAATAACAGTTCTGAGGATGAATTCGTGTCAGAGTAACTCTGAAATTCGGGGAAAATTCTGGGGAACAGACTTTCTAAGAAGACTTTATCTTTTCATGCAGAGTCTAGTGGGCATGCTAAGCTTTACAAAGCTGCAGAGACCCATTCTTGACATTAGATTTTTATTGACTTTGGGTAAAAGTGGCCAAGCATTCTCAGCATTGTAAAAGGCTTGTCCTCCATTACCTCCCCAGATTACTGCTACTAACATTCCCAGGAGAGTAAAATAACAATTGCAGAAGAATACCTATTAGTCTGAAACTGTTCCAAAAAATGGAAATGGAAGGAAAACTTCCAAATTCGTTTTATGAGGCCACCATTACCTTGATCCCCAAACCAGACAAAGACCCCATCAAAAAAGAGAATTACAGACCAATATCCCTGATGAACATGGATGCAAAAATTCTCACCAAAATACTAGCCAATGGGATCCAACAGTACATTAAAAGGATTATTCACCACGACCAAGTGAGATTTATCCCTGGGCTGCAAGGTTGGTTCAACATCCGCAAATCAATCAATGTGATACAATACATTAATAAAAGAAAGAACAAGAACTGTATGATCCTCTCAATAGATGCAGAAAAAGCATTTGACAAAGTACAGCGTCATTCTTGATCAAAACTCTTCAGAGTATATGGATCGAGGGTACATACCTCAATATCATAAAAGCCATCCATGAAAAACCCACAGCGAATATCATTCTCAATGGGGAAAAACTGAGAACTTTCCCCCTAAGGTCAGGAATGCAGCAGGGATGTCCACTATCACCACTGCTTTTCAACATAGTATTAGAAGTCCTAGCCACAACAATCAGACAACAAAAAGAAATCAAATGCATCCAAATTGGCAAAGAAGAAGTCAAACTCTCACTCTTTGCAGATGATATGATACTTTATGTAGAAAGCCTAAAAGACTCCACCCCAAAACTGCTAGAACTCATACAGGAATTCAGTAAAGTGGCAGGATATAAAAACAATACACAGAAATCAGTGGCATTCCTATACACCAACAACAAGACAGAAGAAAGAGAAATTAAGGAGTTGATCCCATTGACAGTTGCACCCAAAACCATAAGATACTTAGGAATAAATCTAACCAAAGAGGCAAAGAATCTGTACTCAGAAAACTATAAAATACTCATGAAAGAAATTGAGGAAGACACAAAGAAATGGAAAAATGTTCCACGCTCATGGATTGGAAGAATATTGTGAAGATGTCAATGCTGCCTAGAGCAAACTACACATTCAATGCAATCCCCATCAAAATACCATCCACTTTTTTCAAAGAAATGGAACAAATAATCCTAAAATTTCTATGGAACCAGAAAAGACCTGGAATAGCCAGAGGAATGTTGAAAAAGAAAAACAAAGCTAGCGGCATCACAATTCTGGACTTCCAGCTCTATTACAAAGCTGTCATCATCAGGACAGTATGGTACTGGCACAAAAACAGACACCTAGATCAATGGAACAGAGTAGAGAGCCCAGATATGGACCTCAACTCTATGGTCAACTAATCTTTGACAAAGCAAGAAAGAATGTCCAATGGAAAAAAGACAGTTTCTTCAACAAATGCTGTTGGGAAAATTGGACAGCCACATGCAGAAGAATGAAACTGGACCATTTCCTTACACCATACACAAAAATAGACTGGAAATGGATGAAAGACCCAAATGTGAGGTAGGAATTCATCAAAATCTTAGAGGAGAACATGGGCAGCAATTCGACTTCGGCCACAGCAACTTCTTGCTAGACACATCTCCAAAGGCAAGGGAAACAAAGGTAAAATTGAACTATTGGGACTTCATCAAGATAAAAAGCTTTTGCACAGCAAAGGAAACAGTCAACAAACCAAAAGACAACTGACAGAAAGGGAGAAGATATTTGCAAATGACATATCAGATAAAGGGCTAGTATCCAAAATCTATAAAGAACTTCTTAAGTTCAACACCCAAAGAACAAATGATCCAATCAAGAAAGGGGCAGAAGACATGAACAGACATTTTTCCAAAGAAGACATCCAAATGGCCAACAGACACATGAAAAAGTGTTCAACATCGCTCGGCATCAGGGAAATCCAAATCAAAGCTTCAATGAGATACCACCTCACACCAGTCAGAATGGCTAAAATTAACAAGTCAGGAAATGACTGACAGATGTTGTCGGGGATGCGGAGAAAAGGGAACCCTCCTACACTGTTGGTGGGAATGCAAGCTGGTGCAGCCACTCTGGAAAACAGTATGGAGGTTCTTCAAAAAGTTGAAAGTAGAGCTACCATACGATCCAGCAATTGTACTACTGGGTATTTACCCCAAAGATACAGATGTAGGGATCCGAAGGGGTATGTGCACCCTGATGTTTATAGCAGCCATGTCCACAATAGCCAAACTGTGGAAAGAGCCAAGATGTCCATCAACAGATGAATGGATAAAGAAGATGTGGTATATATACACAATGGAATATTATGCAGCCATCAAAAGGAATGAAATCTTGCATTTGCAATGACGTGGATGAAACTGGAGGGTGTTATGCTGAGCGAAATAAGTCAATCAGAGAAAGACATGTATCATATGACCTCACTGATATGAGGAATTCTTAATCTCAGGAAGCAAACTGAGGGTTGCTGGAGTGGTGGGGGGTGGGAGAGATGGGGTGGCTGGGTGATAGACATTGGGGAGGGTATGTGCTATGGTGAACGCTGTGAAGTGTGCAAGCCTGTTGAGTCACAGATCTGTACCTCTGAAACAAATAATACAATATATGTTAAAAAAAAAAGAAGAAGATAGCAGGAGGGGAAGAATGAAGGGGGGGAAATCGGAGGGGGAGATGAACCATGAGAGACTATGGACTCTGAAAAACAAACTGAGGGTTCTAGAGGGAAAGGGGGTGGGAGGATAGGTTAGCCTGGTGATGGGTATTAAAGAGGGCACATTCTGCATGGAGCACTGGGTGTTATACGCAAACAATGAATCATGGAACACTACATCAAAAACTAAGGATGTAATGTATGATGATTAACATAACATAATAATAATATAAAAAGAGTGTTATGGGAGCATAAATGCAGAAGTACTTGAGTCCACCTGGCTGGGAGGGACTGTAGAAGGAGATTCTAAAAGTGAGTCTTGAAAAGAGCCTCACATAAAAATGATGTGGAAAAATTGGGTGTAAAGGAGGCAGACAGTCCTGATAGAGAAGGGACTTCATGAAGTCATGAGCAAGCTTTCAGGAGAAATGGTAGGAGATTGCAAAATGGCTAAGACTTCCTAAAAGGGGTCCCATAATTTGAATGGGGGAAGATACAGTGATAACCTATGCTTTTGGGAGAGAAATAGTGGAGTCAGGTGTGAGACTAAGCTTTAAATTGCTCATGCCTGGTAAGGTAGGGCATGGGGTGAAGGGGTTCATTACAGAGTAAGAAACAAAATGTAATTAATACCATAAGAAATCAAGTTGTGTCATGAAAAATTTAGCATTTAATAAGAATCTTGAAGATAGGTAAGATAAACCCAGGTAGAAGTGCACCAGACTGAAGGAATCTCATGGGTAAAAGAGCAGAAGAGGGAAAAAACAAGACACATTAGAGAAACAAGTGTTGCAGTTTGATTGGAGCATGGGGATTTTTGGTATAAGGAGAGATAAGATTGACCTACAATACAAGGGCATATATGTAGAAAAGAAATTACTAAAAGGGAACTAAACAACATATTAACAGTGATTGAGCATTGGTATTTTAATTTCTTTTTTTAATATTTTTCAAAATAAGCATGATCATCTTTATATCAAGCAAAACCAACAAAGAACAAATATATTTTTTCTTAAAAAGAGGGGTGGGAATGAAGGGGGGAAATCGGAGGGGGAGATGAACCATGAGAGACTATGGGCTCTGAGAAACAAACTGAGGGTTCTAGAGGGGAGGGGTGGGGGGATAGGTTAGCTTGGTGGTGGGTATTAAAAAGGGCACATACTGCATGGAGCACTGGGTGTTATATACAAACAATGAATCATGGAACACTACATCAAAAACTAATGATGTAATGTATGGTGATTAACATAACATAATAAAAAATACATTAAAAAGGGGGGTGGGAGAATTGTGTCAGGTTATCAAGGGGGACTTGAAGGGACTTTAAGTTAGTACAGTGGAGGCCTACGGTCTCATAACCACCAGCCCCCCCAATTCTTTCATTGTATGCTTTGGGTAAATCTGTCCTTCAGTTTCCACATCTAAAATTCATTCATTTGTTCAGCAAATGTTTATTGAGCACCTAGTATGTGCCAGATATTGTTCTAGGTGCTGGGGACATAGCAGTGAACAAAACACAAAAAAAAGTCCTTGCTCAGTTTATATTCTAAGCTTTAAAATAAAGGTTCTCTTATTTTCACCATGTAGAATCTTCAAAAGTGTCTCCCTTCCTCAGATTCCATAAGACCCTATTGAGGAGACATGTGTTGGTCTCTATGCCTGTATGCATGCCCCTAAAGTGTTCCTATTGACATTTCCTCAGCTGCACACACCTTCAATGATACATACTCTTTTCCTTCCCTTTAAGGATCACTTTCTAAACCAAACAACAAACACACTTTCATTTCTCCAACTGTTCCCAAGAGATCAGGCCACAGGGAAGAGGGTCCAAAGCTTGCCTTCATCTACCATGGACATTACCTTGCTGCTCTGTCCCAGATGCAGCTTGCTATTATTCAGTAGACTGAGCTGAGCACCTGTACTAGGCACAGTGTTGGACTACCTGGTAAAACCACCGCAAAAGTTGGAGTTGTAGATGGGCATCTCTGCATTCATTATAGATACCCAAGTTAAAGAGAAAGAGGCTAATAACAAAATTTGTCTCTCAACTCATAAGGAGCCTCTGAATGAAAGACCTGGATCCTACTCTTAATTCTGTCACTGTTTCATTAATTCAAAGTGGGACTTGGTGATGAAAGGCAGTATCCCAGCCAAGGAGGGGTTTCCTGGGAATATCTCAGGGTGCAAAGGCTGAGGGTGGCCACAGAACTCTGTCTACAGTGTGCATTCCTAGACTGGTGTCCTAAAACCTGCAACAGAGCTTAGTAGCCTTAAAACCCTATGGATAAACTGAGACAAGATGGTAATATAGGAAGATTCTTAATTCACCTCCCCGCCCTGGACAAAACAAATCTACAGGTACATACAAAATAATTCATCTGAAAAAGTCCTGGAAACTAGATAAACAGCACCTCCACAACAAAAAATAAAAGGGTTGCATCAAGACAGGTAGGAGGGGCAGAGGCATACTCTTGTCACAAGCTCCACCCAAAATGTGACAACCTACAATTAGGCATAATCTTAAAAACATGGAACTTTTCCCTGAGGAGCAAGGGGTTTTGTTCCCCGACAGGAGGCACCACAACCCTTGGATTCTGCACTAGAAAGACAGTCCCAAAAAATGTTTGGCTCTAGAAACTAATAAGAATATGTCCCAGGAGAACCATAGTACTGTAGGGAATGAAGAACCTGTTCTTAGAGTTCACATGCAGTCTCACTCATTCCAGAACCCAGAACAAAAGCAGTAGTTTGAAAAGTGCCAAGAACATATGTGAAGAAGACCCACTTACTAATCTTAACATGGGCAGGAACCTGTTGGGACCCTCACCAGAAAAAGAAATGTTGGTGAATGCCATTTTTTGAGATCTCATTCTACCTGGCTAATTCTGGGGCTAGCAGGCACCATTCTGGCAATCTCTCTCTAACATGCTAGTGCCACTGGGCAAACCCCATCCACCCATGCCACAGCCATGCCACAGCCACCAAGTGAGTGTCTCACACCCTCTCCATGCTGCAGTCACACTACTGCTGGCGAGGCAAACATCCTATATCCCCTAAACTGCAGCCATGCCACAGCCAGAGTGAGCCCTTCATTCCCCTGCACCACAGACATGACCCCACCACAGCCAGCAAATGTGTGCAGCCAACATAAGGAATGCCCCTTGAGTATATGCCCCTAAGTCTAGCAACCAGAGGGAAATGCACTTCTGGGACTCACAAGTCATTTCCTACAGAAAGCCACGTATGTAAGACTAAGAGAGGTAGCTATTTCACCTAATACATAGAAACAAACACAGACAAACAGGCAAAATGAGGGAAAAAAGGAGTATGTTTGAAATGAAACAATGAGACAAAACCTCAGAAAAAGACCTATATAAAATGGAAATAAGTAATTTAAAAGTTCAGTGTAGTGGTCATGAAGATGCACCCCAAACTTGAGAGAAGAATGGATAGACACAATAAGAACTTCACCAAAGAAATAGAAAATATAAGAAAGTACCAAACAGAAGTCACAGAGCTGAAGAATACAATAATTAAATTGAAAATTACACTAGAGGAGTTCAACAGCACACTGGATGAAACAGAAGAACAAACCAGTGAGCTGAAAGACAAAGCAATGGAACTCATCCAGACAGAGCAGCAAAAAGAAAAGAAAAAAAAAAAAAGAGTTTTAAAAATTAAAGAATCCAAGTTAGTGGCATAGAAAGATACTGAGTTCACCTATTCCCATGGACACAATGAATATACATTTTAATATAGAGCAATTCCTCATGAAAAATAACTGATTGGACAGCTGATTGGACAGCTTCTAAACAAAAAATGAATAGAGGGACCACAAAGAGAAAAGTAGGAGAGATGGAGACAGTAATGACAGGAACTTCACCCACAGTGCAATGACCTGCAGTGCGTAGGGAGGGATATCTCTGAGGGCCCTATTCAAAGACTTGCTTGCACTGAAGCACAGCGCAAAAACAGTGGCTTAAAGGGCAACTAGAGGGGCGCCTGGGTGGCTTAGTCAGTTAACGGCTGCCTTTCAGCTTAGGTTGAAGAGTCCTGGGACCGAGGCCCAAATTAGGCTCTCTGCTCAGCGGGGAGCCTGCTTCTCCCTCCCCCACTCTCCCTGCTTGTGTTCCCTCTCTCACTGTCTCTCTATCTGTCAAATAAATAAATAAAATTAAAAAAAAAATAAAGGGCAACTAGAATAAAAGTGAAGGAAATCCATTTACTAAGCCTAGGGCATCCCCAAACAAGCAGGGAACTGCTGAAATTCCAAGGTCAAAGGCACTGGTGAGCACCATTTTTTAAAAATTCTTTATTTAAATTCAATTTATTTAACATATACTGTATTATTAGTTTCAGGGGTAGAATTAAGTGGTTCATCAGTTGCATATAACACCCAGTGCTCATTACATCAAGTGCCCTCCTTAATGACCATCACCGAGTTATCCCTTCCCCCCAACCACCTCCCCTTCAGCAACCCTCAGTTTATTCCCTAGAGTTCAGCATCTTTTATGGTTCCCTCTATGCCTGTTTTCATCTTATTTTATTTTTCCTTCCCTTCCCCTATGTTCATCTGTTTTGTTTCTTAAATTCCACATATGAGTGAAATCATATGGTATTTGTCTTTCTCTGACTGACTTAGCATAATACCCTCTAGTTCCACCCATGTCATTGCAAATGGCCAGATTTCATTCTTTATGATGGCTGAGTAATATTCCACTATATATATATTCCATATATATATATATATATATAAACTTATTTTTTATTCATTCATCTGTCCATGGACATCTGGGCCCATTCCATATTTTGGTTACTGTGGACATCACTGCTATAAACATTAGGGTGCATGTGCCCCTTCAAATCACTATGTTTGTATCCTTTGGATAAATACCTAGTAGTGCAATTGCTGGGACATAAGCTAGCTCTATTTTTAACTTTTTGAGGAACCTCCATACTGTCTTCCAGAGTTGCTGCACCAGTTGAGCAATATATTTTTAAAAATTGAAGTATAATTATTATACACTGTTATATTAGTTTCAAGTGTACAACATAATGATTAAATAATTCTATACATTACTCAGTGCTCACCACAATAAGTGTAGTCACCATCTGTCACCAATGTTATTACCATCTTGTTGACTATATTCCCAATGCTGTAGTTTTCATCTCTGTGACTCATTTATTTTGTAATTGGAAGCTTGTACTTCTTAATATCCTTTATCTAAACCCCACCCACCTCCTCTCTGGTAACCACCAGTTTGTTCTCTATATTTAAAAGTCTATCTTTTTTTAATTTATCTTCTTTTTCTTTGTTTTTTTTTTTTTTTATTCCACATGAGTGAAATTATATGGTATTTGTCTTTGACTGACTTATTTCACACAGCATTATATATATCCTCTAGGTCCATCCATGTTGTTGCAAATGGCAAGATCTCATTTGTTTAATGGCTGAGGAACCTCCACAGTGTTTTCCACAGTGACTGCAACAATTTGCATTCCCACAAACAGTGCAATAGTATTCCTTTTTCTCTGCATCCTCACAAAGACATTATTTCTAGTCCTTTTGATTCTTAACATTCTGACAGGTGTAAGGTGATATCCCATTGTGGTTTTGATTTCCATTTCCCTGATGATTAGTGATGGTGAGCAGCGCCATTTTTTTTGATGTTCCCTTTTCACCTTGATAGTGCAGATAGGAGCAGGGTCCAGGCACTCTCATCAACCTGCTGGGGCCACTCCAGGATGTCCCAGACCCTTAAAAACCACCACGTTCAGCTATCCCTCCAAGGCAGCCCCAGTACAGTGTGACCCAGCCCCCCCATGCCTAACCAAATTGTCATCCAGCAAAGGTGGCCCCAGCATGGCATGATCCAGCAATCCACCTCCCACCAGCCTCCATCCAACCAAGCTAATCTACCATGGTAACCCTGGAACAACATGTACTGAGAATGCACCATCCTGTAACTATTCCAGCTCAGCCATTCCACCAGGGTGGCCCTGACATGACACACTTCTGGATACCCTCAGCCTGCACCCACTAGAGCCCTGGAAATTCCTGGCCTGCACCCACTCCCGATCCAAATACTTTTCTAAGGTAACCCCAAAGTGACTGGTATGCTTGGAGATACCCTGGGTCATGTCTTCAGCTCCAGCTGACCCATTAAGGTGGTCCTGGGAAACTGTGCCCAGGATCCTCTGACCAATGCCCACTCTTGCTGTCCCACTAAAACAGCTCCAGGGCATTGCACCAGGGAACCCCCTGGCCCTCACCCACTCTGGTTCCACCTGTCTGTCCAGAACAACACCAGTGTAGAGAGCCTCAGAATCTCGAGTTCATGCCCACTCCAGCTCCAGGCAACCCAACAAGGCAGACCTAGTGAAGGGTGCCACGTGAACCTCAGGTTCATGCCAAATCCATCTCCAGTCATCTCTCTAAAGCAGCCCCAACACAATGCATCCTGAGATCTCCCAAGCCCACACTCACTCCACCTCTAGCTAGCCTACAAAAGCCACAAAGCACCCACATTCTACAAAGAAGACACTCCCATACAAGGCAACTTTTCCAAGGCTGGGGAAGGAAACTATTTCACTTAATTCATAGAAACAAGCACAGAAAATAAAACGAAATCAAAAGACAGAGTAATATGTTCTAATTCAAATAACAAGACAAAACTGCAAGAAAAACAAACAAACTAATGAAACACAGAAACTCATTTACCTGATGAAAAGTTCAAAGTAATGGTCAAAAAGATGTTTACCAAACTTGGGAGAAAAATGGAGGAACACAATGATTACAGAGTTAGAAAATATAATAAAGAACAAATAAGAAATGAAATTTAAAAATACCCTAGAGGAAATCAACAACAGACTTGATACAAAAAAACAGATGAAGAATCTGAAAGACAGAATAGTGGAAATCAACCAATCAAAACAAAAACAAGCCAAAAAAAAAAAGAATCTAAAAAAATATAAATAGGTTAAGGGACCTCTGGGCAATAACAAGCACACATTATAGGGGTCCCAGAAGGAGAAGAGAAGGGAACAGAAAACTTAGTTGAACAAATATTACCTGAAAACTTCTCAAACCTAGAAAAGAAAACAGAAATCCAGATCTGGGAAGCACAGAGAATTTCAAATAAGATGACTGAAAGAGAGCCACACCAAGAAATATTATCATTAAAATGGCAAAAGTTAAGATAAAGAAAGAATCTAAAAAGCAGCAAGAGAAAAAAAGAGTCACATACAAGTGAAATCCCATAAGACTAGTAACTGATTTTTCAGCAGAAACTTTGCAGGCCAGAAAGAGTGGCACAATATATTTAAAGTGCTAAAAGGGAAAAAATAAAATAAAACCAACAATTCTCCACCTGGCAAGATTATCATTCAAATTTGAAGGAGAGATAGTTTCCAAGACAAGCAAAACAGGAAGAGATCATCCACACTAAACTGGCCTTACAAGAAATGTTAAGGGTCTTCTTTAAGAGGAAAATAAGAGGCCAACCTAGAAATGAGAAAACATATGAAGGAAAAACATCTCACTTGTGAAAAAAATATATATATAGTAAAAGCATAGGATCAACAACTTAAAAAGCTAGTATGACTGTCAAGAGACAAAAAATAGTAAAATCAACTATAAATACAATAATTAAGAAAAAATGTTAAGATTATTATTTATTTGAGAGAGAGTGAGCAAGCATAAGAAGGGGGGAGGGACAGAGGGAGAGGGAGAAGCAGACTCTGTGCTCAGCAGGGAGCCTGATGCAGGGCCCAATCCCGTGACCCTGAGATATTAACCTGAGCCGAAGGCAGATGCTTAACTGACTGAGCCACCCAGGCACCCCTAAGGAAAAAAAAAAAAAACAATTTAATATAAAATATGATGTCAGAAACATAAAACATGAAGGAGTAGTAAATATTTAGTGCTTTTAGAATGCATTCAAATTAAGAGACTATCAGCATAAAATACACAGATAGATAGATATAGATGTAGATGATATAGATATAGATATCTCACATGGTAATTACAAGCCAAAAACCCACAAGAGATTAACAAATAATAAAGAGAAAGGAAACTGAACAAAACACTAAAACCCCTCAAACAAGTAAAAAGACTAATAGAATAGAGAAAAAGAAAATTACTAAAAATAAAAAAATACAGAAAACAATAAACAAAATGACATCAAATACATATCTATCAATAATTACTTTAAATGTAAATGGATGAAACACTCCAATCAAAAGACTTAGGGCACCTAAATGGATTTTTTCCTAAAAAGACCAATATATATGCTGCCTACAAGAGATTCATGTCAGATATAACAACAAACAAACAGAAAGTGAAAGAATGAAAAGATATTCCATGCAAATGGAAATGAGAAACAAAGCTATAGTACCAAAACTGAGATTATACAAAACAGACTGAAAGACTAGCAAAAAATAAGAAGAGCAGGTTGAGAGAGGATGGCTGCAGAGTAGAAGAACCCTGGGCTTGTCTCATCCCATGAACACAACTAGATAACTATCAAATCATCCTAAATACCCCAGAAATCAACCTGAGGACTGACAGAACAAACCCACAACTAAAGGGAGACAAGAGGTCAGACCAAAGAAGGTAGGAAGTGTGGAGAGGTGGTTTAGGGAAGAAACAGATCATGGAGGTTGCCAGGGGAGGGAGCCATGGTCATGGACAAGGGTGAAAGAGAGCATAGCACATAGAGGAATGCATAATGAGAATATTTCCCAAAGACATTGGCTGGAAAAACAAGAGGGGCTGATTTTTGTGATTGCTTGCAATGAATGGGGCTTAAAGCCTAGAATTTTAAAGGTCAGCGTGCTTGGCTGGCATAGAGCCTGGAGGGCACTGCCCTGCTCCCAGAGAGAAGGCAGGCAAACAATGCAGGGGCAGATGACATGATCTGAAGACTGCAGGGTACACAGGGGAAAGATTATTTGCTCTTTTTGGAGCCCAACCCTGAGAGGCAGTGCTCATGGAGAAACCGCTCTGGGGACAAAAGAGGTGACCAGGGCCTTTTCCCAGCCCTGCCCCTCAGCTTAAACACAGGTCCACCAGCAGGAAGTGGTGCAGTACCAACACAGGCTGCCTAATTTACTTGTGCCAAGCCTGACTCCCCTGCCCTCAGTGGGACTACACTTTTCAGTCAAGCTTGCCTCAGCCTCAGCACAGCAGGCACCTTCCCCAAAAGACAACCAGAAATCTCTGCCCACACCATATCTCCAAACAAGAAAGTGCTGCAGAGTTTGAGTTTTAGTGGAAGTAGTATAAGGTCTCATTTCACCAACAGACCAGAGCACAGATAGTTAAAACTCACCAAATTCTGGCCAAGACCAAGTACAGCCCATAGCAGCCAAGGAGAGCTTCTGCAGACAACTGGCCTGAAGGATAGAGCAGCCAAAACACAACAGCAGAGCACATGCAGCACATACCAGAGACACTCCCTGAAGTGCCAGGCCCTGGGCACTACATGACCTCTTCTTCATAAGACCATTGCTTTTAGGAGCAGGAGACATAACTAGATTTTCTAACACAGAGAAGAAAGATGAGACTTGACAACATGCCAAGATGGAGGAATTCATCCTAAGTGAAAGAACAAGATAAGTCAATGGTCAAAGATCTAAGCAAAATAGATATAAGTAACAGGTTTGATAGAGATTTTAAAGCAACAATCAGAGGATGCTCACTGGGCTTGAGAAAAAATGGAAGACATCAGAGAGACTCTTACCACAGAGATAAAAGAGCTAAAAAATGATCAGTCAGAAAAGAAAAATACAATAAATGAGATTGGAAGAAACAGAAGAATGAATTAGTGATATAGAAGACAAAATGATGGAAAAGAAAGAAGCTGAACAAAAGAAGAAGAATTAAAGAACAAGAATGAAAGAAGAATTATGGAACAAGAGAATAGACTCAGGGAACTCAGTGACTCCTTCAAACAATAACATTTGGATTATAGGAGTACCAGAGGAAGAAGAGAGAGAAAAGGAGGCAGAAAATTTATCTGAGAAAATAATAGCTGAAAACTTTCCTAATCTGGAGAAAGAAATAGACAACCAGATACAAAATGCACATAAAACTCCTATCAAAATCAACAAAAGCAGGGCAACACGAAGACATATTGTAATTAAATTTGCAAAGTATAGTGATAAAGAAAAATTCTTACGAGGACCAAACAAGTCCTTAACTTACAAAGGAAGATCCATAAGTCTACCTGCAGATTTCTCAACAGAAACATGGTAAGCCAGAGGGGAGTGACATGATTATTCTATGTGGTGAATGGAAAATATCTGCAGCCAAGAATTCTCTATCCAGCACAGCTATCATTTAGAATAGGAGAGACAAAGAGTTTCCCAGGCAAACAGAAACTAAAGGAGTTCCTAACACTAAACCAGACCTGCAAGAAATGTTAAAGGAGACTCATTCAGGAGAAAGGAAAGACCAAAAATGACAAAGACAAGAAAGGAACAGAGAAAATTTCCAGAAACAATGGCAAAATAAGTAATACAGTGGCAATAAATACACATCTATCAGTAATTATGCAATTACTCTGAATGTAAATGGACTAAATGCTCCAATCAAAATACTAGAGTTATAAAATATATTTAAAAAAAAAAAACAGACCCATCTTTATGGTGCATGTGAGAAACTCATATAGACATAAAGACACTTGCAGATTGAAAGTGTGAGGGGATAGAGAAACACTAATGCAAATGGATGTGGAAAAGGAAGCTGGAGTAGCAATACTTATATCAGATAAACTAGATTTTAAAACAAAGATTCTAACAAGAGACAAATAAAGGCACTATATCATAATAAAGGAGACAATCCAACAAAAAGATATAAAAATTGAAAATATTTATGCACCCAACATGGGAGCACACAAATATATAAAACAAAAACAAACAAATACGAACTCATTGGTAATAACATAATGACAGTAGAGGATTTTAACACCCCACTTTTATCAGTGGACAGATCATCTAAACAGAAAATCAACAAGGAAACAATGGTTTTGACTAACACACTGGACAAGATAGATTGACAGATATATCCAGAACATTCCATATTAAGACAGCAGAATACACATTCTTTCAAGTACACATGGAATACAAAATATTGAAATCATACCATGCAACTTTCTGACCACAATGCTATGACACTAGAAGTCTACCACAAGAATTCTGTAAAGACCATAAACACATGGAGGTTAAAGAACATGCTACTAAATAACGAATGGGTCAACCAGGAAATCAAAGAAGATTTTTTTTTAAATACTTGGAAACAAATGAAAATGAGAACACAACAGTCCAAAACCTTTGGGATGCATCAAAAGCAGTCCTAACAAGGAGGTATATAGCAATGTAGGCCTACCTCAAAAAACGAGAGAAATCTCAAATAACCCTACGTTACACCTAAAGAAGCTAAAAAAAGAAAAATGAATGAAACCTAAAGCTACCAGAATGAAGGAATAATAAAGATTAGAGCAGAAATGAATGCTATAGAAACAAAAAAAATCAAAATACAAAACAACAAAAACAATAGAATGAACCACTGAAACCAATTAATAAAACTGATAAACCTCTAAGCCAAACTTATCAAAAAGAACAGAGAAAAGACCTAAAAAATAAAATGACAACGGAGAGAAGAGAAATAACAACCAACACCACAGAAATAGGGTTTTAAGAGAATATTATGGAAAACTATAGGCCAACAAATTGGACAATCTGGAAGAAATGGATAAATTCTTAGAAACATATAAACTACCAAAACTAAAACAGGAAGAAATACAAAATGCAAACAGACCAACAACCAGCAAAGAAATTGAATCCATAATCAAAATCCTCCCAACGGACAAAAGTCCAGGGCCAGATGTCTTCACAGGCAAATTCTACCAAACATTTAAAGAAGAGTCAAACTATTAAAAAAAAAAAAATGGAGAAGGAAGGAAAACTTCCAAATTCCTTCTCTGAAGCCAAAATTACCCCGATACCAGAACCAGATAAAGACTCCCTAAAAAAAGAGAACTACAAGGTGGCTCTGTGGTGCAATGGATAGAACATTGAACTTCTAGTGACAAAAAAAGAGAGCTACAGGCCAAAATCCCTGATGAACATGGATACAAAAATTCTCAATAAAATTCTAGCAAACCGAATCCAACAATAAATTAAAGGAATTATTCACCACAATCAAGTTGAATTTATTCTGGGTTGCAAGGGTGATTCAATATTCACAAATCCATCAATGAGATACACCACTTTAATAACAGAAAGGATAGGAACCATATGACCATTTCAATAGATGCAGAAAAGCACTTGACAAAGTACAACATCCATTCATGATTAAAAAAAAACAAAAACAAACCCTCAACAAAGTAAGTTTAAAGGGACCATACCTCAATACCATTAAGGCCAAATATTAAAAACCCACAGCTAATATCATCCTCAATGGGGAAAAATAGGACGGGGATGTCCACTCTCACCGTGGTTATTTAACACAGTACTGGAAGTCCTAGCCACAACAATCAGACAACAAAAAGAAATAAAAGACATCCACATCAGCAAGGAAGAAGTAAAACTGTCACTATTTGCAGATGACATGATATTCTATATAGAACCCAAAGACTTCACCAAACAATTGCTCGAACTAATGCATGAATTCAATAAAATCACAGGGTACAAAATTGAATACAGAAATCTGTTGCATTTCTATACCACAATAATGAAGCAGCAGAAAGGGAAATTAAGGAATCAATCCCATTTACAATTGCACCAAAAACCATGAGGTACCTAGGAACAAATCTAATCAAAGAAGTGAAAGAGCTGTACTCTGAAAATTATGAAACACTGATGAAAGAAATTGAAGATAACAAAAAGAAATAGATTTTTTTATTATGTTGTTAGTCACTGTATCATTAGATTTTGATGTAGTGTTCAATGATTCATTAGTTGTGTATAACACCCAGTGCTCTTCACAACACGTGCCCTCCTCAATACCCATCACCCTGTTACTCCATCCCCCATCCCAGTCCCTCCAAAACCCTCAGTTTGTTTCCCAGAGTCCATAGTGTATCATGGTTCATCTCCCTCTCTGATTTCCCCCGCCCCTTCAGTTTTCCCTCCCTTCCCCTATGGTCCTCTGTGCTATTACTTATGTTCCACATATGAGTGAAACCATATGATAATTGTCTTTATCTGCTCGATGGAACTGGAGGGGATTATGCTGAGTGAAATAAGTCAAGCAGAAATGGAAAGACATTTGATGCTGATGGATTGAAAGAATAAATATTGTTAAAATGTTGATACTACCCAATGCTAGCTATACATTTAATGCAATTCTTATCAAAATACCACCAGCATTTTTCACAGAGATGGAACAAACCATCCTAAAATTTGTATGGGATGACAAAGGACCCTGAATAAACAAAACTACCTTGAAAAAGAATAGCAAACCTGTAGACATCACAATTCCAGACTTCAAGTTATATTTCAAAGCTATAATGATCAAGACAGTATGGTACTGTCACAAAAACACACACATAGATTAATAGAACAGAATACGGGGACCTGGGTGGCTCAGTCATTAAGTGTCTGATTTCGGCTTAGGTCATGATCCCAGGGTCCTGGGATTGAGCCCCATATCGGGCTCCATGCTCAGTGGGAAGCCTGCTTCTCCCTCTCCCACTTCCCCTGCTTGTGTTCCCTCTCTCACTGTGCCTCTCTCTCTAAAATAAATAAATGGAATCTTAAAAAAAAAATAGAACAGAATAGAAAACCCACAACCATACTATCAATTAATCTTCAATAAAACATGAAAGAATGTCCAATGGATAAAGGACAGTCTCTTCATCAAATAGTGTTGGGAAAATCGGACAGCACCATGCAGAAGAATGAAACTGGACCACTTTCTTACACCACATACAAAAATAGATTCAAAATTAATGAAAGACCTAAATATGAGATAGGAAACCTTAAAAATCCTAGAGAAGAACACAGGCAGTAATCCCTTTGACTTCAGTCATAGTAACTCCTTTTTAGATATGTCTTCTGAGGCAAGGGAAACAAAAACAAAAATAAGCTATTGGGAATTTATCCAAATAAAAAAGTTCTGCACAGCAAAGGAAACAACCAAGAAAACTAAAATGCAACCTACAGAATGGGAGAAGATAGTTGCAAATGACATATCAGATAAAGGGTTAGTATCCAAATTATATAGAGAACTTATAAAAACCAAGACCAACAAGTGAATACTTGTGAAACTTTATTTCACTTTAGTTTTAGTGAAAACTAAAAATGGGCAGGAGAGGGGGGAAGATGGCACAGGAGTAGGGGACCCTATTTCAACTGGTCCCCAGAATTGAGCTGGATATCTACCAGACCACTCTGAGCACCCATGAAACCAGCCTGAGATGTAAGAAGATCTGGATCTCTACAAACAGAATATCACAGGCGGTCGGTTTTGAGGTACCAATCAAGGACCCATGATTCTGCAGGCAGATATCAGAGGATGAACGGCAGCAGGAGGGTGCCTGGCCATGGGGATCCTACAACGCCAGTGAGTGACAGCCTCGAGCACTGTGGACGGGGCACAGACTCGCGGACTGGTATGGTGGGGAAAGGACTTTAGGGCAGCCCCCCGGGGTGGAAACATGGAGCAGCGGGGTCACGCACACATGAACTGGGAGCGGCTGGCAGTTTTAGAGACACAAAGGGCAGAGACGTGCCCCGACCTGGAGGCAGGACTGGGAGCACTGCAGAGGGATGCACAACCTAGGACTCTGCAGTTTATAGCAGCATGGACAGAAACTGAGACAGAGTGGCCTGGAGAGTGCACTGAAGAACAGATTGTGATCTCTCTGCTCTGAGGCAGAGGGTTGGAAATGGTCTCTTCTGCTCTGATTCATGGAAGAGACGCGGAAAGCCACCAGGGAAAGCTGCCAGAGAACAAATCCCCAAAACTGATTCACACTAAGCCCATCCCCCACCACAGGGGGACATGGCAACACCGCCCAAACAGGGTTGCCTGAGTAACAGCACAGCAGGCCCCTCCCTCAGAAGACAGGCTGGGAAAACAAGAAGCCAGCAACCCTAAGGTCCCAAGAAAACAGGAGCATCTTGTTCTGGTCAATAATTTGGACTCTATACATTCACTAAAACACCCATCAACAGGATGACTAGGAGGAGGAGCCCCCAAAACAGAAAAGACTCAGAGATTACGACTTAGGCTGCAGATCTACAAATGGATGCAGATATAACCAAGATGTCAGAGATGGAATTCAGGCTAGCATTGTGAAGACAATGGCTAGAATGGAGAAATCAATTAATGGCAACGTAGAGTCTCTAAGGGCAGAAATGAAAGCTGAATTGGTAGAACTTAAAAATGCTATCAATGAGATCCAACCCAATCTAGATAATCTAACAGCTAGGGTAACTGAGGCAGAAAAGCAAATAAGCAATCTGGAAGACAATAGAATAGAATAAAAGGGAAAAGAGGAGACGAGGGAAAAACAACTCAGAATCCATGAAAATAAAATCAGAGAAATAAGTGACACCATGAAGCTTTCCAATGTAAGAATACTTGGAATCCCAGAGGGAATGGAGAGAGAAAGTGCACTAGAAGATGTATTTGAGCAAATCGCAGCTGAGAACTTCCCTAATCTGGGGAATGAAACAAACATTCGAGTCCTAGAGGCAGAGAGGACCCCTCCTAAGATCAAGAAAAACAGGCCAACACCCCAGCATGTAATAATAAAACTTGCAAATCTTAGAACCAAGGAAACCATCTTAAGGGCAGTTAGGGGGAAAAGATTCCTTACGTACAGAGGGAAGAACATCAGAATAATGTCAGACCTATCCACAGAGACCTGGCAAGCCAGAAAGGCCTGACAAGACATATTCAGGGTACTAAATGAGAAGAACATGCAGCCAAGAATACTTTACCCAACAAGGCTGTCATTTAGAATGGATGAAGAGATGCAGAGCTTCCACGACTGGCAGAAACTGAAAGAATATATGACCATTAAGCCGGCACTGCAAGAAATATTAAGGGGGGTTCTATAAAAGGAGAAAGACCCCGAGAGTGATCTACAACAGAAATTTACAGGGACAATCTATAAAAACAATGTCTTCACAGGCAACATGATGACAATTAATTCATATCTTTCAATAATCACTCTCAACGTGAATGGCCTAAAAGCTCCCATAAAACGGCAAAGGTTGCAGATTGGATAAAAAGACAGGACCCATCCATATGATGTCAACAAGAGACTCATTTTGAACCTAAAGATATATCCAGACTGAAAGTGAAGGGATGGAGATCCATCTTCCATGCCAGCGGACCTCAAAAGAGAGCTGGGGTAGCAATTCTTATATCAGACAAATTAGATTTTAAACTAAAGACGCAGTTAGAGACACAGAAGGACACTATATCATTCTTAAAGTGTCTATCCAAGAAGAAGATCTAACAATTGTGAATATCTATGCCCCCAACATGGGAACAGCCATCTACATAAGCCAACTTTAATTAAAAGAGTCATACTGATAACAATATGTTAATTGTAGGAGACCTCAGTACTCCACTCTCAGCAATGGACAGATCATCTAAGCAGAAAATCAACAAGGAAACAAGAGCTTTGAATGATACACTGGACCAGATGGACCTCATAGATATTTAGAGAACAATCCACCCTAAAACAAGAGAATACTCATTTTTCTCGAGTGCACACGGAACTTTCTCCAGAATAGACCACATACTGGGTCACAAATCAGGTCTCAACCGATACCAAAAGATTGAGATTATTCCCTGCATATTCTCAGACCACAATGCTCTAAAACTGGAATTCGATCACAAGAAAAAATTTGACAGAAATTCAAACACTTGGAAGCTAAAGACCACTCTGCTCAAGAATGTCTGGGTCAACCAGGAAATCAAAGAAGAACTTAAACAATTCATGGAAATCAATGAGAATGAAAACACATTGGCCCAAAACCTATGGGATACTGCAAAGGCGGTCCTAAGGGGGAAATACATAGCCATCCAAGCCTCACTCGAAAAAATAGAAAAATCCCGAATTCACCAACTAACTCTACACCTTAAAGAACTAGAGAAAAAGCAACAAACGATGACTAAGCCATGCATTAGAAGAGTAATGATTAAGATTAGAGCAGAGATCAATGAATTAGAAACCAGAAACACATTGATCAGATCAACGAAACTAGAAGTTGGTTCTTTGAAAGAATTAATAAGATCGATAAACCACTGGCCAGACTTATCCAAAAGAAAAGAGAAAGGACCCAAATTAATAAAATAATGAATGAGAGGGGAGAGATCATGACTAACACCAAGGAAATAGAAAGAATTCTTAGAAATTATTATCAACAACTATATGCCAATAAACTGAGCAATCTGGATGAAATGGAGGCCTTCCTGGAAACCTATAAGCTGCCAAGACTGAAACAGGAAGAAATCGACAACCTGAATAGGCCAATAACCAGTAACGAGATTGAAGCAGTGATCAAAAACCTCCCAAAAAACAAGAGTCCAGCTCCTGATGGATTCCATGGGGAATTCTACCAAACATTCAAAGAAGAAATAATACCTATTCTCCTGAAGCTGTTTCAAAAAATAGAAACAGAAGGAAAACTTCCAAACTCATTCTATGAGGCCAGCATTACCTTAATCCCCAAAGCAGGCAAAGACCCCATCAAAAAGGAGAATTTCAGACCAATATCCCTGATGAATATGGATTCCAAAATTCTCAACAAAATCCTAGCTAATAGGATCCAACAATACATTAAAAGGATCATCCACCACAACCAAGTGGGATTTATCCCCGGGATGCAAGGGTGGTTCAACATTCACAAATCAATCAATGTGATAAAACACATTAATAAGAGGAGGGAGAAGAACCATATGGTCTTCTATATTGATGCAGAAAAAGCATTTGACAAAATGCAACATCCTTTCCTGATGAAAACTCTTCAGAGTATAGGGATAGAGGGAACATTCCTCAAGTTCATAAAATCCATCTATGAAAAACCCACAGTGAATATCGTCCTCAATGGGGAAAAGCTGAGAGCCTTTCCCTTAAGATCAGGAACAAGTCATGGATGCCCACTCTCGCCACTATTGTTCAACATAGTATTAGAAGTCCCAGCAATAGCAATCAGACATCAAAAAGAAATAAAATGTATTCACATTGGCAAAGAAGAAGTCAAACTCTATCTTTTCACAGACGACATGATACTTTATGTGGAAAACCCAAAAGACTCCACCCCCAAACTACTAGAACTCATCCAGCAATTCAATAATGTGGCAGGATACAAAATCAATGCAGAGAAATCAGTTGCTTTCTTTTACACTAACAATGCAACTGTAGAAAGAGAAATTAGAGAAAGGATTCCATTTACAATAGCACCAAAAACCATAAGATACCTCGTAATAAACCTAACCAAAGAGGTAAAGGATCTATACTCTAGGAACTACAAAACACTCATGAAAGAAATTGAAGAAGACACACAAAGATGGAAAAATATTCCATGCTTATGGATCAGAAGAATAAACATTGTTAAAATGTCTATGCTACCCAGAGCAATCTATACCTTCAATGCCATCCCGATCAAAATTCCAATGACATTTTTCAAAGTGCTGGAACAAACAATCCTAAAATTTGTATGGAATCAGAAAAGACCCTGAATCGTCAAGGAAATGTTGACAAAGAAAAACAAAGCTGGGGGCATCACATTGCCCGATTTCAAGCTATATTACAAAACTGTGATCACCAAGACAGCGTGGTGCTGGCACAAAAACAGACATATAGACCAATGGAACAGAATAGAGAACCCAGATATGGACCCTCAACTGTATGGTCAAATAATCTTTGACAAAGCAGGAAAAAACATACAATGAAAAAAAGACAGTCTCTTCAATAAATGGTGCTGGGAAAATTGGACAGCCACATGCAGAAGAATGAAACTCAACGATTCTCTAACACCATTCACAAAGATAAACTCAAAGTGGATGAAAGACCTCAATGTGAGAGAGGAATCCATCAGAATCCTAGAGGAGAACATAGGCAGTAATCTCTTTGACATCGGCCACAGCAACTTCTTTCAAGATACATCTCCAAACGCTAGTGAAACAAAAGCAAAAATTAACTTTTGGGACCTCTTCAAGGTAAAAAACTTCTGCACAGGAAAGGAAACAGTCAACAAAACAAAGAGGCAACCCATAGAATGGGAGAAGATATTTGCAAATGACACTACAGATAAAGGGCTGGTATCCAAGATCTATAAAGAACTTCTCAAACTCAGCACACAAAAAACAAATGATCAAGTCAAAAAGTGGGCAGAAGATATGAAAAGACACTTCTCTGAAGAAGACATACAAATGGCTAACAGACACATGAAAAAATGTTCATCATCATTAGCCATCAGGGAAATCCAAATGAAAACCACACTGAGATACCACCTTACACCAGTTAGAATGGCAAAAATGGACAGGGCAAGAAACAACAAATGTTGGAGTGGTTGTAGAGAAAGGGGAACCCTCTTACACTGTTGGTGGGAATGCAAGTTGGTACAGCCACTTTGGAGAACAGTGTGGAGGTTCCTCAAAAATTTAAAAATCGAGCTACCCTATGACCCAGCAATTGCACTACTGGGTATTTACCCTAAAGACACAGATATAGTGAAAAGAAGGGCCATATGCACCCCAATGGTCATAGCAGCAATGTCCGCAATTGCCAAATTGTGGAAAGAGCTGAGATGCCCTTCAACAGATGAATGGATCAAGAAGATGTGGTCCATATATACAATGGAATATTACTCAGCCATCAGAAAAGATGAATATCCAACTTTTACATCAACATGGATGGGACTGGAGGAGATTATGCTAAGTGAAATAAGTCAAGCAGAGAAAGTCAATTATCGTATGGTTTCACTTATTTGTGGAATATAAGGAATAACATGGAGGACATTAGAAGAAGGAAGGGAAAAATGCGGTGAGGGGGAAGTGGAGGGAGAGATGAACCATGAGAGACTATGGACCTGAGAAACAAACACGGTTTTAGAGGGGAGTGGGGAGGGGGGATGGGTTAGCCTGGTGATGGGTATTAAGGAGGGCACATACTGCATGGAGCACTGGGTGTTATATGAAAACAATGGATCATGGATCACCACATCAGAACAATGATTTATTGTATGGTGACTAACATAATATTTTTTTTTTTTTAATGGGCAGAAGACACAA
This sequence comes from Mirounga leonina, assembly GCF_011800145.1. Classification (NCBI taxonomy): domain Eukaryota; kingdom Metazoa; phylum Chordata; class Mammalia; order Carnivora; family Phocidae; genus Mirounga; species Mirounga leonina. The sequence continues at coordinate 1,044,653 of NW_023270096.1, read as the reverse complement.
ATAGGCATGTTCCTAAGGAACACATACAAATGGCCAACAGACACATGAAAAGATGCTCAACATCACTCATCATCAGGGAAATATAAATCAAAAGTACAAGGAGATAGTCACCTCACTCCTGTCAGAATGGCTAAAATGGACATCATAAGAAACAACAGGTATTGGTGAAGATATGGAGAAAGCAGAAACCTCTTGCACTGTTTTTGGGAATGCAAACTGGTGCAGCCACTCTGGAAAACATTATGGAGTTTCCTTAAGAAGTTAAAAATAGAGCTACCCTAAAAATCAGCAATTTCACTATGAAGTATTTACCCAAAGAATACAAAAATACTAATTCAAAGTGATACATGCACCTCGATGTTTATAGCAGCATTATCTACAATAGTCACATTATGGAGACAGCCCCAGTGTCCATGGACTGAAGAATGGATAAAGAAGAAGTGGTGTATATATACAGTGGAATATTACTCAGTCATTAAAAGAAAGCAATCTTGCCATTTACAATGACGTGGATGGAGCTAGAGAGTATTATGTTAAGTGCAATAAGTCATATGTGGAATTTAAGAAAGAAACCAAAGGAGCACAAGGAAAAAAGAAAGTGATAGGCAAACCAAGAGACAGACTCAATTATAGAGACCAAATTGATGGTTACCAAAAAGGAGGTGGGTTGGGTTTGAGTTAAATAAGTGATGTGGGTAAAGTGCACTTGTGATGAGCACCGAGTGTTGCATGTATGTGTAGAATCTCCAGTTGTACACCTGAAACTAATATTACACTGTATGTTTACTAATTGGAGTTTAAATACTTACAAAACCAACCAGAAGGACATTATGTAATGATAAAGGATTCAATTCAAGAAAAGTGTATATTTATGAATATTTATGCACTCAACGTAGAAGCACCTAAACAATTAAATCATATATTAACAGAGATGGAAGGAGAAATTATAGTAATACAATAATAAGATATTTTAATACTACATTTTCGTCAATGTACAGTTCATCCAGACATTAAATCAGTAAGAAAACATTGGCCTAAAATGACACATTGGACCATGAGAAGTTAATAGATATATAAAGAACATTTGTTCCAAACACTGCAGAATACAAATTCTTTTTTTTGGGGGGGGGGGTTAACTTTAAATATTTTTATTTAAATTCAATTAATTAACATATAATATATTATTTTTTTCAGGGCAACAGGCCTGTGATTCATTGGTCTTATATAATACCCAGTGCTCATTACAACACATACCCTTGTCAATGTCCATCACCCAGTTACCCTCCCTCCTCCCCTCACCCCTCCAGCAACCCTCAGTTTGTTTCCTAAGGTTAAGAGTCTCTTATGGTTTGTCTCCTTCTCTGGTTTCATCTTGTTTCATTTTTTCCTCTCTTCCCCTATGATTCTCTGCCTTATTATTTAATTCCACATATCAGTGAGATCATATAATTGTCTTTCTCTGATTGATTTATTATGCTTAGCATAATACCGTCTAGTTCCATCAACGTCATTGCAAAGGGCAAGATTACATTTTTTGATGGCCGAGTAATATTCCATTGTATATATATATATATAATACATTTTCTTTATCCATTCATCTATCAATGAACATCTCAGCTATTCTGGACACTGCTGCTATAAACATTGGGGTGCAGGTGCCCCTTCGGATCACTACATTTGTATCCTTGGGGTAAACACCCAGTAGTGCAATTGCTGGGTCATAGGGTAGCTCTATTTTCAACTTTTTGAGGAACCTCCATACTGTTTTCCAGAGTGGCTGCACCAGCGTGTGTTTCCACCAACAGTGTAGGAGGGTTCCCCTTTCTCTGCATCCTCACCAAAATCTGTTGTTTCCTGACTTGTTAATTTTAACCATTCTGACTGGTGTGAGGTGGTATCTCATTGTGGTTTTGATTTGTATGTCCCTGATGCCTTGGGTAATCTGGAGCACTTTTTCATGTGTGTGTTGGCCATTTGGATGTCTTCTTTGGGGAAACGTCTGTTTGTGTCTTCTGCCCATCTCTTGATTGGATTATTTGTTCTTTCAGTGTTGAGTTTGAGATGTTCTTTATAGATTTTGGATACTAGCCCTTTATCTGGTATGTCATTTACAAATATCTTCTCCCATTCTGTCGGATGTCTTTTGGTTTGTCGACTGTTTCCTTTGCTGTACAAATCTTTTTATCTTGATGAAGTCCCAATAGTTCAATTTTACCTTTGTTTCCCTTGCCTTTGGAGATGTGTCTAGCAAGAAGTTGCTGTGGCCGAAGTCAAATTGCTGCCTGTGTTCTCCTCTAAAATTTTGATGAATTCCTGTCTCACATTTGGGTCTTTCATCCATTTCCAGTCTATTTTTGTGTATGGTGTAAGGAAATGGTCCAATTTCATTCTTCTGCATGTGGCTGTCCAATTTTCACAACACTATTTGTTGAACAGACTGTCTTTTATTCATTGGATATTCTTTCTTCCATTGTCGAAGACTAGTTGACCATAGAGTTGAGAGTCCATTTCTGGGTTCCCTATTCTGATCCATTGATTTATATGTCTGTCTTTGTGCCTGTAGCATACTGTCTTGATAATTACAGCTTTATAATAGAGCTTGAAGTCTAGAATTGTGATATCACCAGTTTTGGTTTTCTTTTTTTTTAACATTCCTTTGACGATTCAGAGTTTTTTCTTGTTTGATGCAAATTTTAGAATTATTTGTTCCATTTCCTTGAAAAAAGTGGATGGTATTTTGATAAGGATTGCATTGAATGTGTAGATTGCTCTATGTAGCATAGACATTTTAACAATATTTGCTCTTACAATCTGTCAGTGTGGATTGTTTTTCTATTTATTTGTGGCTTCCTCAATTTCTTTCATGAGTATTCTATAGTTTTCTGATACAGATCATTTGCTTCTTTGTTTAGGTTTATTCCTAGGTATCTTATGGTTTTGGGTGCAATTGTAAATGGGGATTGACTCCTTAATTTCTCTTTCTTCTGTCTCATTGTTGATGTATAAAAATGCAACTGATTTCTGTGCATTCATTTTATATCCTGCCACTTTGCTGAAGTCCTGTATGAGTTCTAGCAATTTTGGGGTGGAGACTTTCAGTTTTCCACATAGATTATCATGTCATCTGCAAAGAGTGAGTGTTTGACTTCTTCTTTGTTGATTCAGAGAGAGAGAGAGAGAACAAGGAGGGGGAATGGCAGGCAGAGGGAGAAGGAGAAGCACACTCTTAGCTGAGCAGGAAGACTGATGGGGGCTCAATCCCAGGACCCTGTGATCATGACCTGAGCTGAAGGTAGATGCTTAACCAACTGAACTACTCAAGCTCCCCTGAAGAGTTTTAATAAAGAAAGGATGCTGTACTTTGTCAAATGCTTTTTTCTGCTTCTATTGAGAGGATCATATAGTTCTTGTTCCTTCTTTTATTTATGTAGGGTATCCCATTGATTGATTTGAGGATGTTGAACCACCATTACAGCCCAGGAATAAATCCCACCTGGTTCTGGTGAATAATCCTTTCAGTGTACTGTTGGATCCTATTGGCTAGTATTTTGGTGAGAATTTTGGCATCCATGTTCATCAGGGATATTGGTCCGTAATTCTCCTTTTTGGTGGGGCCTTTGTCTGGTTTTGGGATCGAGGTAATGCTTGCCTTATAGAAAGGGTTTGGAAGTTTTCTTTCCATTTCCTTTTTTGAAACAGTTTCAGAAGAATCAGTTTTAATTCTTTAAATGTTTGGAAGAATGCCATGGGAAGCCATTTGGGCCTGGGCTTTTGTTTTTTGGGAGATTTTTGATAACTGCTTCAATTTCCTTGCTGGTTATAGGTCTGTTCAGGTTTTCTATTTCTTCCTGGTTCAGTTTTGGTAGTTTATAAGTCTCTAGGAATGCATCCATTTCTTCCAGATTGCCTAATTTGTTGGCATATAGTTGCTCATAATATGTTCTTATAATTTGTATTTCTCCAGTGTTGGTCATGATCTCTCCTCTTTCATTCATCATTTTAGTTATTTTGGTCCTTTCTCTTCTTTTTTTATAAGTCTGGCCAGGGGTTTATCAATCTTATTAGTTCTTTCAAAGACCAGCTCCTAGTTTTGTTGATCTCTTCTACTGTTCTTTTCATTTCTATTTCATTTATTTCTGCTCCAGTCTATGATTTCTCTTTTCCTGCTAAGTTTAGGCTTTATTTGCTCTTCTTTCTCCAGCTTCTTTAGGTGTAAGGTTTCGTTGTATATTTGAGACCTTTCTTGTTTCTCAAGAAAGGCTTGTAGTGCTATATGCTTCTCTCTTAGGACCCCCTTTGCTGCAGCCCAAAGATTTTGAATAGTTATGTTTTCATTTTTTTCCATGAATATTTAAAAATTCTTCTTTAGTTTCCTGATTGATCCATTCATTCTTCAGGAGGATGCACTTTAGCCTCCATGTATTTGAGTTCTTTCCAAATTTCCTCTTGTGATTGAGTTCCAGTTTCAAAGGATTGTGGTCCAAAAATATGCAGGGGATGATCCAAATCTTTTGGTACTGGTTGAGACATGATTTGTGACCCAGGGTATAGCTCTTCTGGAGAATGTTCCATGTGCACTTTAGAAGAATGTGTATTCTGTTGCTTTAGGATGGAATGTTCTGAACATCTCTGTGAAGTCCATCTGGTCCAGTATGTCATTCAAAGCCCTTATTTCCTTGTTGATCTTTTGCTTAGATGATCTGTCCATTTCAGTGTGGGGGGTATTAAAGTCCCCTACGATTATTGCATTATTATTGATGTGGTTCTTTGATTTTTTGTTATTAATTGGTTTATATAATTGGCTGCTCCAAAGTTCAGCATAAATATTTACAATTGTTAGATCTTGTTGGATAGACCCTTTAATTATGATATAGTGTCCTTCCTCTTCTCTTATTACAGACTTTGGTTTAAAATCTAATTTGTCTGATATAATTGATTCAGTATCCATTAGCATGATAAATGGTTTTCCATTACTTTCAATCTGGAGATGTCTTTGGGCCTAAAATGAGTCTTTTGCAGAGAGCATATCGATGGGTCTTGCTTTTTTATCCAATCTGATACTTTTGTCTTTTGATTGGGGTATTTAGCCCATTTACATTCAGAGTAACTATTGAAAGATATGAATGTAGTGCCATTGTATTACCTGTAAAGTGACTGTTATTGTGTATTGTCTCTGTTCCTTTCTGGTCTATGTTACTTTGGGGCTCTCTTTTTGCTTAGAGGATCCCTTTTAATATTTGTTGTAGGGCTGTTTGGGTGATCACAAATTCTTTTATTTTCTGTTTGTCCTGGAAGCTTTTTATCACTCCTATTTTGAATGACATCCTAGCTAGATAAAGTATTTTGACTGCATATTTTTCTCGTTTAGCACCCTGAATATATCATGCCAGTCCTTTCTGGCCTTATAGGTCTGTGAATAGGTCTGCTGCCAATCTAATGTTTCTACCCTTGTAGGTTACAGATCTCTCTCCAAGCTGCTTTCAGGATATTCTCTTTGTCTCTAAGATTTGTAAGTTTCACTACTATGTGTTGAAGTATTGACCTATTTTTATTGATTTTGAGGGGCATTCTCTGTGCCTCCTGGATTTTGATGCCTGTTTCCTTCCCCAGATTAGGGAAGTACTCCACTATAATTTGCTCCAATATACCTTTTGCCCCCCTCTTTCTTTCCTCTTCTTCTGGGATCCCAATTATTCTAATATTGTTTCACTTTATGGTATCACTTATCTCTTGAATTCTCCCTTCAGGATCCAGTAGTTGTTTATTTCTCTTTTTCTCAGCTTCATTATTCCCCATCATTTGGTCTTCTATATCACTAATTTTCTCTTCTGCCTCATTTATCCTCGCAGTTAGAGTTTCCATTTTATTTTTTTAAAGATTTTATTTATTTATTTGACAGAGGGAGACACAGCGAGAGAGGAAACACAAGCAGGGGGAGTGGGAGAGGGAGAAGCAGTCTTCCCACGGAGCAGGGAGCCTGATGCGGGGCTCAATCCCAGGACCCTGGGATCATGACCGGAGCCAAGGCAGCTGCTTAATGACTGAGCCACCCAGGTGCCCCTAGAGTTTCCATTTTTTATTCCATCTCATTAATTGCCTTTTTGACTTCAACTTGTTAGATTTTAGTTGTTTTATTTCTCCAGAAAAGGATTCTCTCATGTCTTCTACGCTTTTTTCAAGCCCAGCTATTATCTTTGTAATTGTTATTCTGAACTTTAGTTCTGACATGCTACTAATGTCCATACTGATTAGGTCCCTGGCAGTCAGTACTACCTGTTGTTTTCTTTTTTGAGGTGAGTTTTTCCATCTTGTCATTCTGTCCAGAGAATAACAGATGAGTGAGAAAAGAAAATACTAAAATGGCAACAACAACCCCAGAGAAATATACACTAAACAAATCAGAAGAGACCCTAAACTGGGGGGAAAAAAAGAAAAAAAAGAATATAATCAGACAGTTGTGGAGAATAGAGCAATACACTGGATTCTGTGTATATTTTGGTCTGTTTTTTAGAAAACTAGATCCCAAAATATTATGGAAAGGAAACCTTATATATGTATAAAAATTAAATTAAATACAATGAAAGCATAGAATGTAACTGTAAAAATTGAAATTAAAAGACAAGACAAAAGCAAAAGAGAAAAAAAATAACAACAACAAAAAAGGAAGGGATATAAACAGACAAGTGAACAGAACAGAGCAATACACTGTCTCCTGAGTGTATTTGGTCAGTTTGTTAGAGGAAACTACATCTCTAAATTGTAAGGAATGAAAAACATATATACAAAAATAAAATTATAGGGGGGGCGGAGCAAGATGGCGGAGGAGTAGGAGACCTGGATTTCGTCTCCTCTCAGGAATTCAGCTGGATAGGGATCAAACCATTCTGAACACCTACAAACCCAAAAGGAGATTGAAGAAAAGAAGAGCAACAACTCTCTCATCAGAAAAGCGACCACTTTCTGGAAGGTAAGACATGCAGAGAAGTGAATCTGAGGTGATATTCGGGAGGATAGACGGCGGGGGAGGGGCCTCCGTCGGCCGCTTCTGGCAAGTGATAGAACCACGGAGCACAAAATCAGAACTTTTAAAAGTCTGCTCCGCTGAGGGACGTCACTCTGGTGGCTAAGCGGGGGGTGGAACCCTCCGGGACAGTGTGGTCTCAGGACCCTCGGCGCCACAGAAACACCGAGGGTGCCTGAGTGCAGCAGAGCTCCCAGGTATCGGAGCAGGAAAGCCGGCTGCAGAGGCGGAGCCCAGGTGCGGGCTCTCAGCTCGGGGTTCCCATAAACCGTGATCCGCAGCCCAGTCGGGCCCCTGCTCCTCCAGCAGGGACCCAACAAGCGGCAGATCCGGGGAGACTCACCTTCCTCCCCCGGGAGGAGCCGCGCGGGAGGGCACCGCAGGGATCTGCTGGGTTTGGAGACTCCAAACTGGGTCGGGTGCCAGAGATAGAAACGCGCGGTCGCAGGCCGGGTGAGCACGGAGTGCAGCCGGAGACCGGGGAGACGGGAGTGAGTGACTGCTTTTCTCTGGGGGATCACTGAGGAGCGGGGCCCCGAGTTCTCGGCTCCTCCGGAGCGGAGATTGGGAGGCCGCCATTTTCACTTTCCGCCTCCAAAACTGTACGGAAAGCTCACAGGGAACAAAAGCCCCGGAGAGCAAACCCGAGTGGATTACTTCGCCGGGAGGGGGCAAGGGCGGGCCAATTCCACCTCCGGCAGAGACATTTGGAAACCACGGCAACAGGCCCCTCCCCAGAAGATCAGCGAGAACAGCCAGCCAAGACCAAGTTTACAGATCAATGAGAACGGCAGAACTGCAGCGCTAGGGGAATACTGCACATAGAATTCACGGCTTTTTTACCATGATTCTTTAGTCTTTTAAATTTAATTTTTTTTTAATTGTCTTTTTGTCTTATTATTTCTTTTTGAATTTTTCTTTTTCCCTTTTTCAACCAACATCTTATCAATCCCTTTAAAAAAAAAAAACATTTTTATTTTTCATTTTTAGAGTCATATTCTATCCCTTCATAGTAGTTACCCATATTTTTGGCTTATATATATAAGTTGTTCTCTCTTTAAAATTTTGAGATAGTTTCTTCTAACAGATTAAAATATACCCTAAATCTCTAGTATATGGTGCTTTCTATTCCCCTGCCTGATCACATCCTCTCCCTTTTTTTTTCTCTTTTTCTTTTTTCTTTTTTTAAATCCTCTTCTTTCTTTTTTTCAAACAACTTCTTCTCAATTCCTTTTATAACATTTTTTATAATTTCCCTTTTTACAGTCATATTCCATCCCTTCATCATATCAACCCTTATTTTTGTACATATATAAGGTTTTCTTTCTTTAAAATTTTGGGAGGCACTTTCTTCTAAAAGACCAAAATACACCCCAAATCTAGTGTGTGGCACTGATCTATATACCATATAGATCATATTTGATCACATTCTGGTTTTCCTTTTGTTGTTGTTGTTTTGTTTTGTTTGTTTTTGTTTTTATCTTTATCTTTTTTTTTTCTTTTTCTTTTTTCTCTCTTTCCCTTTCTTATCCCACTGGTTAAGGTCTTTTCTGATTTGTTTAGAGTATATTTTCTGGGGACGTGGTTATTCTGCTAGCATTTTGTTCTCTCATTAATCTATTCTCCTCTGCACAGAATGACAAGACGGAAAAATCACCTCAACAAAAAGAACAAGAGGTAGTACCGACTGCCAGGGACCTACTCAATACAGACATTAGTACGATGTCAGATCTAGAGTTCAGAATCATCACTTTAAAGATACTAGCTGGGCTTGAAAAAAATATGGAAGTTATTAGAGAAACCCTTTCTGGAGAAGTAAAAGAGGTAAAATCCAACCAAGTAGAAATCAAAAAGGCTATTAATGAGGTGCAATCAAAAATGGGGGCGCTAACTGCTAGAATAAATGAGGCAGAAGAGAGAATCAGTAATATAGAAGATGAAATGATGGAAAATAAAGAAGCTGAGAAAAAGAGAAATAAACAACTACTGGATCACGAGGGCAGAATTCGACAGATAAGCGATACCATAAGACGAAACAACATTAGAATAATTGGGATCCCAGAAGAAGAAGAAAGAGAGGGAGGGCCAGAAGGTATAATGGAGCAAATTATAGCAGAGAACTTCCCTAATTTGGGGAAAGAAACAGGCATGAAAATCCAGGAAGCACAGAGAACCCCTCTCAAAATCAATAAAAATAGGTCAACTCCCCAACATCTAATAGTAAAACTTACGAGTCTCATAGACAAAGAGAAAATCCTGAAAGCAGCTCGGGAGAAGAGATATGTAACCTACAAGGGTAGAAACATTAGATTGGCAACAGACCTATCCACAGAGACCTGGCAGGCCAGAAAGGACTGGCAGGATATATTCAGAGCACTAAATGAGAAAAATATGCAGCCAAGAATACTCTATCCAGCTAGGCTGCCATTGAAAATTGAAGGAGAGATAAAAAGCTTCCAGGACAAACAAAAACTAAAGGAATTTGCAAACACAAAACCAGCCCTACAGGAAATCTTGAAAGAGGTCCTTTAAGCAAAGAGAGAGCCTAAAAGCAACATAGACCAGAAAGGAACACAGACAATATACGGTAACAGTCACCTTACAGGCAATACAATGGCACTAAATTCCTATCTTTCAATAGTTACCCTGAATGTAAATGGGCTAAATGCCCCAATCAAAAGACACAGGCTAACAGACTGGATTAAAAAGCAAGACCCATCCATATGCTGTGTGCAAGAGACTCATTTTAGAACCAAAGACACCCCCAGATTGAAAGTGAGGGGGTGGAAAACCATTTACCATGCTAATGGACACCAAAAGAAAGCTGGGGTGGCAATCCTTCTATCAGACAAAGTAGATTTTAAACCAAAGACTGTAATAAGAGATGAGGAAGGACACTATATCATACTTAAAGGATCTATCCAACAAGAAGATCTAACAATTGTAAATATCTATGCCCCTAACATGGGAGCAGCCAATTATATAAGGAAATTAATAACAAAAGCAAAGAAACACATTGACAACAATACAATAATAGTGGGGGACTTTAACATCCCCCTCACTGAAATGGACAGATCGTCTAAGCAAAAGATCAACAAGGAAATAAAGACTTTAAATGACACACTGGACCAAATGGACTTCACAGACATATTCAGAACATTCCACCCCAAAGCAACGGAATACACATTCTTCTCTAGTGCCCATGGAACATTCTCCAGAATAGATCACATCCTAGGTCATAAATCAGGTCTCAACCGATACCAAAAGATTGGGATCATTCCCTGCCTATTTTCAGACCACAATGCTTTGAAACTAGAACTCAATCACAAGAGGAAAGTCAGAAAGAACTCAAATACATGGAGGCTAAGGAGCATCCTACTGAACAATGAATGGGTCAACCAGGAAATTAAAGAAGAATTAAAAAAATACATGGAAACCAATGAAAATGAAAACACAACTGTTCAAAATCTTTGGGATGCAGCAAAGGCAGTCCTAAGAGGAAAGTATATAGCAATACAAGCCTTTCTCAAGAAACAAGAAAGGTCTCAAGTACACAACCTAACCCTACACCTAAAGGAGCTGGAGAAAGAACAGCAAATAAAGCCTAAACCCAGCAGGAGAAGAGAAATCATAAAGATCAGAGCAGAAATCAATGAAATAGAAACTAAAAGAACAGTAGAACAGATCAATGAAACTAGGAGCTGGTTCTTTGAAAGAATTAACAAGATTGATAAACCCCTGGCCAGACTTATCAAAAAGGGAAGAGAAATGACCCAAATCAACAAAATCATGAATGAAAGAGGAGAGATCACAACCAACACCAAAGAAATACAAACAATTATAAGAACATATTATGAGCAACTCTATGCCAGCAAATTAGATAATCTGGAAGAAATGGATGCATTCCTAGAGATGTATCAACTACCAAAACTGAACCAGGAAGAAATAGAAAACCTGAACAGACCTATAACCACTAAGGAAATTGAAGCAGTCATCAAAAATCTCCCAAAAAACAAAAGCCGAGGGCCAGATGGCTTCCCAGGGGAATTCTACCAAACCTTTCAAGAAGAATTAATACCTATTCTTCTGAAACTGTTCCAAAAAATAGAAACGGAAGGAAAACTTCCAAACTCATTTTATGAGGCCAGCATTACCTTGATCCCAAAACCAGACAAAGACCCCAACAAAAAGGAGAATTACAGACCAATATCCCTGATGAACATGGATGCAAAAATTCTCACCAAAATACTATCCAATAGGATCCAACAGTACATTAAAAGGATTATTCACCACAACCAAGTGGGATTTATCCCTGGGCTACAAGGTTGGTTCAACATCCTCAAATCAATCAATGTGATACAATACATTAACAAAAGAAAGAACAAGAATCATATGATCCTCTCAATAGATGCAGAAAAAGCTTTTGACAAAGTACAGCATCCTTTCTTGATCAAAACTCTTCAGAGTATAGGGATCGAGGGTACATACCTCAATATCATAAAAGCCATCTATGAAAAACCTACAGCAAATATTATTCTCAATGGGGAAAAACTGAGAGCTTTCCCCCTAAGGTCAGGAACGCGGCAGGGATGTCCACTATCACCACTGCTATTCAACATAGTATTAGAAGTCCTAGCCACAGCAATCAGACAACAAAAATAAATCAAAGGCATCCAAATTGGCAAAGAAGAAGTCAAACTCTCACTCTTTGCGGATGATATGATACTTTATGTGGAAAACCCAAAAGACTCCACCCCAAAACTGCTAGAACTCATACAGGAATTCAGTAAAGTGGCAGGATATAAAATCAATGCACAGAAGTCAGTGGCTTTCCTATACACCAACAACAAGACAGAAGAAAGAGAAATTAAGGAGTCCATCCCATTTACAATTGCACCCAAAACCATAAGATACCTAGGAATAAATCTAACCAAAGAGACAAAGGATCTATACTCAGAAAACTATAAAATACTCATGAAAGAAATTGAGGAAGACACAAAGAAATGGAAAAACGTTCCATGCTCATGGATTGGAAGAACAAATATTGTGAAGATGTCAATGCTACCTAGAGCAATCTACACATTCAATGCAATCCCCATCAAAATACCATCCACTTTTTTCAAAGAAATGGAACAAATAATCCTAAAATTTGTATGGAACCAGAAAAGACCCCGCATAGCCAGAGGAATATTGAAAAAGAAAAGCAAAGCCGGTGGCATCACAATTCCGGACTTCCAGCTCTATTACAAAGCTGTCATCATCAAGACGGCATGGTACTGGCACAAAAACAGACACATAGATCAATGGAACAGAATAGAGAGCCCAGAAATGGACCCTCAACTCTATGGTCAACTAATCTTCGACAAAGCAGGAAAGAATGTCCAATGGAACAAAGACAGTCTCTTCAACAAATGGTGTTGGGAAAATTGGATAGCCACATGCAGAAGAATGAAACTGGACCATTTCCTTACACCACACACAAAAATAGACTCCAAATGGTTGAAAGACCTCAATGTGAGACAGGAGTCCATCCAAATCCTAAAGGAGAACACAGGCAGCAACCTCTTTGACCTCAGCCGCAGCAACTTCTTCCTAGAAACATCGCCAAAGGCAAGGGAAGCAAGGGCAAAAATGAACTATTGGGACTTCATCAAGATAAAAAGCTTTTGCAAAGCAAAGGAAACAGTCAACAAAACCAAAAGACAACTGACAGAATGGGAGAAGATATTTGCAAATGACATATCCGATAAAGGGCTAGTATCCAAAATCTATAAAGAACTCATCAAACTCAACACCCAAAGAACAAAGAATCCAATCAAGAAATGGGCAGAAGACATGAACAGACATTTTTCCAAAGAAGACATCCAAATGGCCAACAGACACATGAAAAAGTGCTCAATATCGCTCAGCATCAGGGAAATCCAAATCAAAACCTCAATGAGATACCACCTCACACCAGTCAGAATGGCTAAAATTAACAAGTCAGGAAATGACAGATGTTGGCGGGGATGCGGAGAAAGGGGAACCCTCCTACAGTGTTGGTGGGAATGCAAGCTGGTGCAGCCACTCTGGAAAACTGTATGGAGATTCCTCAAAAAGTTGAAAATAGAGCTACCATATGATCCAGCAATTGCACTACTGGGTATTTACCCCAAAGATACAAAAGTAGGGATCCGAAGGGGTACGTGCACCCCAATGTTTATAGCAGCAATGTCCACAATAGCCAAACTGTGGAAAGAGCCAAGATGTCCATTGACAGATGAATGGATAAAGAAGATGTGGTGTATATATACAATGGAATATTATGCAGCCATCAAAAGGAATGAGATCTTGCCATTTGCAACGACGTGGATGGTACTGGAGGGTATTATGTTGAGTGAAATAAGTCAAAAAGAGTAAGACATGTATCGTATGATCTCACTGATATGAGGAATTCTAATCTCAGGAATCAAACTGAGGGTTGCTCGAGTGGGGGGTGGGGTGGGAGGGATGGGGCGACTGGGTGATAGACACTGGGGAGGGTATGTGCTCTGGTAAGCGCTGTGAATTGTGCAAGACTGTTGAATCTCACATCTGTACCTCTGAAACAAATAATGCAATATATGTTAAGAAAAAAAAAAAAAGAAGAAGAAGAAGGTAGCGGGAGGGGATGAATGAAGCGGGGGAAATCGGAGGGGTAGACGAACCATGAGAGACGATGGACTCTGAAAAACAAACAGGGTTCTAGAGGGGAGGGGGGTGGGAGGATGGGTTAGCCTGGTGGTGGGTATTGAGGAGGGCACATTCTGCATGGAGTACTGGGTGTTGTGCACAAACAATGAATCATGGAACACTTCATCTAAAACTAATGATGTAATGTATGGGGATTAACATAAGAATAAAAAAAAATAAATTAAAAAAAATAAAAAAATAAAATTATATACATTGAAAGGATAGAATGTAACTGTAAAGATGAAAATTTTAAAAGAATTTGACCAAACAAAACAAAAAAAAAAACAAAACAAATAACCACCCCTCCAAAAAAAAGAAGAAGAAAAAAAGAGAGAGAATATGACACAGGTGAATAGAACAGAACCATACATTACATTTGGGGTGTATTTTGGTCTGTTAGAAGAAACTGCATCCCAAAATTTTAAAGGAAGAAGAACTTATATGTATCCAAAAATAAGATTAAATACAATGAATGTAATTGTAAAAATAAAAATTAAAAAAGACTTAAAAAGGAGTTGATAAAGTAAGAAATTGGTTGAAAAAGGAAAGAAAATATTTTTAAATTTTAAAAATTAATGTTGAAAGACTAAAAATCATGGGGAAAAAAAGCCATGAGTTCTATGTGTTTTATTTCCCTAGCGCTGGAGTTTTGCAGTTCTCATTGATTGGTAAACTTGGTCTTGGCTGAATGTTCTTGCTGATCTTCTGGGGGAGGGACCTGTTGCATTGATTCTCAAGGGTATTTGCCCAGGTTGAATTGTACTGCCCCTGCCAGGGGGCCGGGCTAAATAATCTGTTCCAGTTTGCTCTATGTGGCTTTTGTTCCCTCAAGGCTTTCCATGCAGCTTTAGAGGATGAGAAGGAAAATGGCGGCCTCCCAATATCAGGCCTTGGAGCCAAAAGCTCGGGGCCCCACTCCTTAGTGAGCCCTCAGAGAAAAGCAGTCGATCTCTACTGTCTCCCTGGTCTCCAGCCACACTCTGTGCTCACCCAGCCTATGACTAAGCATTTCTATCTCAGGCACATGGCCCCTTATCAAGTCTCTAAACCCTGCAGACTCCTGTGGGGTTGTCTTGCACCACTCCTCCCAGGGGAGGAAAGGGGGCCTTGCTGGTTATGCTGCTTGTTGGGCCCCTGTTCATAGAGCAATTGCCTGACTGTCACAGTTCGAGGTTTATGGCAACCCTGAGCTGAGAGCCCAGTCCTGGGCTCACTCTTTGCAGCCGGCTTCCCTGCTCCAATGCCTGGGAGCTCTGCCACACTTAGGCACCCCTAGTCCTCCTGTGACCCCAAGTATCCTGAGACCACACTACCCCAGCTAGGGTTCCGTCCTAGCCTAGCAGCTGGAGCAACGTCCCTCACCAGAGCAGAGTTCTAAAAGTTCTGTTTTTGTGCTCTGCTGCTATATCTCTTGCCGGTACCTGGCTAACAGAGGTTCCCTCCCTCCGTGGTCTATCTTCTCATATATCACCTTGGATTCACTTCTCCGCACATCCTACCTTGAAGAAAGTGCTCACTTTTCTATTTGTAGAGTTACAGTTATTCTTTTCTTCAATATCTGGTTGAGTTTGCAGGTATTCATAATTATTTGATAGCTATCTAACTAAATTCCTGGGACCAGATGAAATTAAGGTCTCCTACCCCTCCATCATCTTGGACTCTCCCCTGGACATCAGTTTTAAAAATATTTTCAGGAGCACCTGAGTGACTCAGTTGGCTGTGTGTCTACCTTTGGCTCAGGTCATGATCCTGGGGTCCTGGGATCGAGCCCCACATCATGCTCTCTGCTCAGTAGGGAGTCTGCTTCTCCCTCTCCCTCTGCCCCTCCCCCCTGCCCATGTGTTCTCTCTCAAATAAATAAATAAAATCTTAAAAAAATAAAAAATAAAGGGGCGCCTGGGTGGCTCAGTCGGTTAAGCGTTTGCCTTCGGCTCGGGTCCTGATTCCAGGGTCCTGGGATCGAGCCCCACATCGGGCTCCCTGCTCAGCGGGGAGTCTGCTTCTCCCTCTTCCTCTCCCCCTGCTTGTATTCCCTCTCTTGCTGTATCTCTCTCTGTCAAATAAATAAATAAAATCTTTAAAAATAAATAAATAAATAAAAATAAAAATAAAAAATAAAAATATTTTTAGACCACTTTCCTCAGATTAAGGCAACAACAGCTTAAATAAACAAATGGGTCTACTTCAAACTAAAAGCCTTTTGCATAGCTAAGGAAAACATCAAGAAAATTGAAAAAGGCAATCTAATGAATGGAAGAAGATATCTGTTAATCACATATCTGATAAGATGTTACTATAAAAATTTTTAAAGTACTCACACAACTTAATATAAGAAAGCAATTCAACTAACAAATGGGTAGTAGATTTTTTTTTTGTAGTTTCAAGTTTTTATTTAAATTCCAATTAGTTAACATACTATGTAATGCTAGTTTTAAGTGTAGAATTTAGTGATTCATCACTTACATACAACACTCAGTGCTCATCACAAGTGCCCTCCTTAATACCCATCACCTATTTAAACCATCCCCCATCCACCTCCCCTCCAGCAACCCTCAGTTTGTTCTCTATAGTAGTTAAGAGTCTGTTTCTTGATTTGCCTCTCTCTCTTTTTACCCCTATTTTCAATTTGTTTTGGTTCTTAAATTCCACATATGAGTGAAGTCATATGGTATTATTTCTCTGGCTGACTTATTGCACTTAGCATAATACTCTCTAGCTCCATCCATGTCATTGCAAATGGCAAGAGTGCATTCTTTTTGATGGCTGAGTAATATTCCATTGTATATATGTTAATACAATATGTTAATATGTATATTTGTTAATACAATACTTCTTAGTCAATGAACATTTGGCCTCTTTCTATAATTTGGCTATTGTTCATAATGCTGATATAAACATCCAGGTGCCCATATCCCTTCAAATCAGTATTTATGTATCCTTTGGGTAAATACTTAGTAGTGCAATTGATGGATTATAGGGTAGTTCTCTTTTTAACTTTTTGAGGGACCTCCATACTGTTTTCTAGAGTTATTGCACCAGTTTGCATTCCTACCAACAGTGTAAGAGGGTTCCCTTTTATCTGCATCCTCACCAGCACCTGTTGTTTCCTTTGTTGTTAATTTTAGCCTTTCTGACAGATATGAGGTGATATCTCATTGTATTTTTGATTTGCATTTCCCTGATGATGAGTGAGTTGAACATCTTTCCATGTGTCTGTTAGCCATCTGTATGTCCTCTTTGGAAATATGTCCATTCATGTCTTCTGTCCATTTTTTTAATTGGATAATTTGGTTTTGGAATGTGGAGTTTAAGTTCTTTATATAATTTTTATACTACCCCTTTATCTGATATGTCATTTGCAAATATCTTCTCCCATTCCATAGGTTGGCTTTTAGTTTTGTTGATTGTTTCCTTCACTGTGCAGAAGTTTTTTATCTTGATGAAGAACAAATAGTTCATTTTTCCTTTTGCTTCCCTTGCCTCAGGAGATGTCTCTAGTAAGAAGTTGCTGTTGTCCAAATCAAAGTGGTTACTGTCTGTATTCTCTAGGATTTTGATGGTTTCCTGTCTCACATTTAGGTCTTTCATCCATTTTGAATTTATTTTTGTGTATGGTGTAAGAAAGTGGTCCATTTTCATTCTTCAGCATGTTGATGTCCAGTTTTCACAAGAAAAATGGGTAGTAGTTTTGAATAGATATTTTTCCATAGAGGCATACAAATGGCTGACAGGCACCTGAAAAGATGCTCAACATCACTGCTCACCAAGGGAATAAAAATCAAAACAACAATATCACCTCATAGTTGTCAAATCCCTTATTATTAAAAAAAATAGCAAGTTTTGGTGAGGATGTTGAGAAAGGAAACTGTCATGCACTGTTGATGGAAATGTGAATTCATGCAGCCAATATGGAAAACAATATGGAGGTTCCTCAAATAGAACTACCATAAGATCCAGAAATTCCACTTTAAAAAATTTATCCAAAGAAAACAAAATAGCAGTTCAGTTAGAAATATGCCCCCTTATGCTCAATGAAGAATATTTACAATGCCAAAGATATGGAAGCAACATAAGTGTCCATAAATGGATAATAAAGATGTGATATACATATAAATGAAATATTACCTAGCCATAAAAAGCATGAAATCTTGCCATTTGCAATAACATAAATGAATATGATATGTAAAATAAGTCAACAGAGAAAGAGAAATGCCATATGAATTTACTTATGTGAGAAATCTAAAAAACAAAAGACATGAGCAAACAAAACAGATAGAGACTCATAGATACAGAGAACAAAATAGTGATTGCCAGAAGAGAGAAAAGTAGAGGAATGGGTGAAATAGGTAAAGGGAATTAAGAGGTACAAACTTCTAGATGGTTGTTGTTTTTTAAGATTTTATTTGTTTATTTGACAGAGCACACAAGCAGGGGGAGCAGCAGGCTGAGTGAGGACCCCAATGTGGAATTTGATCCCAGGACCCCAGGATCATGACCTGAACTGAAGGCAGACACTTAACCGACTGGCATCCCTAAACTTCTGGTGTTAAAATAAATAAGTTGCAAAGATGTGCAGCATAAAGAATTATATCAATAATATTGTAACATCTTTGTATAGTGATAGATGATAAGTAGATGTACTGGGGGATCATTTTGTAATGTTTAAAAATATAGAATCACTACAATGTATACCTGAAACAGGTAAGAAATTGTATGTCAATTGTACTTTAATGTTAAAAAGTGAAGATACCTTAAAGAATACTTGCAGAAAATATCAAGCAGAAAAAGAGAAATGGGGGGTGCCTGCGTGGCTCAGTCGGTTAAGTGGCGGCCTTCAGCTCAGGTCATGGTCCTGGGGTCCTAGGATCAAGCCCCACATCAGGCTCCTTGCTCAGTGGGGAGCCTGCTTCTCCCCTGCCTGCTGCCCCCACTGTTTGTGCTCGCTTTCTCTCTCTGTGTCAAATAAATAAAATCTTTAAAAAAAAAAAAAAAAAGAAAAGAAAAGAAAGGGAGAATATGAAGCAGAAAATTATCCCCATTACAAGGGTACCAGAAAAAAAAAGTGAGATAAGAAGAGGCAGGAAATTTATTCATATAAATAATAGCTGAAACTTACCTAATCTAGGGAAGGAAACTGACATTCTAGTCCAGGAAACCCAGAGAGTTCCAAATAAATTAAACCCAAGGAAATATACACCCTGACACATTATAATTAAAATGTCAAATGTTGGTTGGGGAGCAGTTAAGATGGTGGAGGAGTAGGGGGACCCTAAGTTTGCCTCATCCCTCCAACACAGCTAGATAAATATCAAATCATTCTGAACACCCAAGATATCAATCTGAGGACTGAGAGAACAGAAATGCAGGTCTAAAAGTAGAAAAAATGGCCACCTCATGGAAAGTAAGAGCTGTGGAGAGTTGATTTGGGGGAGAAAAGAACTGTGGGTGCTGTGTAGGGGAAGGTGCCCTGATTATGGAGGGAAGAAAGAGAGAGAGGGGGAGAGAAAGAGTGAAGCAGTAGGCAGATGATTGCACAAGAAAATATCTTCCCCAAAACCATTGACTGGGAAAAGGAGAGAGGCTGACTACTCCAAGTTATAAACAGTGGAGTGTAAAGTCTGATTTTTTGGAATTCCACACCATTGCCGGAGTCATGCCTGGCAGGCTAAGCACTGCTCCTGTGGGGAAGGAGAGTGGAGACCCAGAAGGGGGCAGTATGGTTTGAGGATCCCCTGAGTTGTACAGGGAGAAAGAGCTCCCTTTCTTAGAGTGCATTTGGGAGTGGTGGCATGGCCTCAGTGGGGAGAAAAGAACTGACGGTGCCAAAGTGCTGCCCTATTCCCTAGCATAGGAACAAAGACACCAGCTGAGGGCAGCATACCTTGGTGCCAGCTTTTTGCTGTGTTTCACCATAAACTCTGAACCACTGCAAGGTCCTGCAACCACCTTTATGGGACAAACAAGTAAATGGCAAAAGCACAGAGAGACCCTCCCCCAGCGGATCAATGCGGGTCTGTGCTATGTGTGTCCATAAAATTTGGAGTTTTGAAACACAGCCTCATACCTAAGATAAAACACAAAAGTACTGTGCTGCCTAGGAGGCAGACAGCTCAGACATACACAGGGTGAAGTCAGGGATCTCACGGAAGTCGGGGACACAAGAGGGGTGACCGTTCATTCTTCTGGGAGGGCTTCCTGAAGAGTGATGGGGGCCTGACTGACTTCAGTGAGCAGCACAGCGTCCCCCAATGGAGACTGGAGCCATTTACACCAAACCCTGCCCCCCCTTCACCCTCCAGGTGAATCTCCAGAGGGCAAGTCGACCTGAGAATCAGTACAGCAAACCCCTCCCAAAGAAGACCAGCACAAACCCCTCGCATGCACCAAGTCTACTGATCATAGGGACCTGCAAAGCTCTAGGGGAAATAGGATCTACCTTCTTTTTCTTTCTTTTCTTTCTTTCTTTCTTCTTTCTTTCTTTCTTTCTTTCTTTCTTTCTTTCTTTCTTTCTTTCT